>NC_084620.1:9478274-9778274 GCF_033978795.1 Nerophis ophidion
TTATGGATTGAACTTTCATAGTATTATGTTAGACCCGCTCGACATCCATTGCTTTCCTCCTCTCCAAGGTTCTCATAGTCATCATTGTCACCGATGTCCCACTGGGTGTGAGTTTTCCTTGCCCTTATGGCGGTATAGCTCGGTTGGTAGAGTGGCCGTGCCAGCAACTTGAGGGTTGCAGGTTCGATTCCCGCTTCCGCCATCCTAGTCACTGCCGTTGTGTCCTTGGGCAAGACACTTTACCCACCTGCTCCCAGTGCCACCCACACTGGTTTAAATGTAACTTAGATATTGGGTTTCACTATGTAAAGCGCTTTGAGTCACTAGAGAAAAGCGCTATATAAATATAATTCACATGTGGGCCTACCGAGGATGTCGTAGTGGTTTGTGCAGCCCTTTGAGACACTAGTGATTTAGGGCTATATAAGTAAACATTGATTGATTGATTGACTTTGACATCAGAGGCCCTCAACCATCATCAATGTGAAAAATATGTGTGGGGCCAATGAGGACTATCATGGGATGATTGGGGATACAATACACTGTAAAAAAAATAAATCCTATTTTTATGGTTAATTTACTCTAAATTTCTACTGGGGCAGCATAGCTCGGTTGGTAGAGTGGCCGTGCCAGCAACTTGAGGGTTGAAGGTTCGATTCCCGCCTGTGCCATCATAGTTACTGCCGTTGTGTCCTTGGGCAAGACACTTTACCCACCTGCTCCCAGTGCCACCCACACTGGTTTAAATGTAACTTAGATATTGGGTGTCACTATGTAAAGCGCTTTGAGTCACTTGAGAAAAGCGCTATATAAATCACTTCACCACTGTAATTTTTCTATTTTTTTTAAATAGGTTATGAAACTGTAGAATTTAAGACATTATCTGTAAATAAACAAACCTCCCGTTATTTTAAGTAATATGCCAGTAATGACAAACTATGTATATTTCTATTTCTTTTTACAGAAAAATACCAAATTAATAATACATATCCTTTTCTGGTTTCTCAAATTACTTTCAAATTCATGTAAAATTACAGTAATTAACTTTCGTTTAATATGTAGCTTGTTATATAAAAGTCTATGTCCATACTAACAATCTAACAGTTTTATATGTAATTTTAAGGAAAATCTTATTTTTTTTATATGTATGTGTATTTTTGTATTCAAGTTCGCTGCTGTGTTGGATCCGCTTTGGACTGGACTCTCGCGACTGTGTTGGATCCATTATGGATTGAACTTTCACAGTATCATGTTAGACCCGCTCGACATCCATTGCTTTCCTCCTCTCCAAGGTTCTCATAGTCCTCATTGTCACCGACGTCCCACTGGGTCATTATTGTCACCGATGTCCCACTGGGTGTGAGTTTTCCTTGCCCTTAGGTGGGCCTACCGAGGATGTTGTGGTGGTTTGTGCAGCCCTTTGAGACACTAGTGATTTAGGGCTATATAAGTAAACATTGATTGATTGAAGTTGAAAAATATTTGTAGCCTGTTATATAAAGGTTTATGCTAATACTAACAATTTTACATTTTTCTCTTTAATATGACACACGTTGGTGACTGCAAGACATACTTGATCAACAGCCAACAGCCATACAAGTCACACTGACAGTGGCCGTACGAACAAATTTAAAACTGTTACAAATATGCGCCACATTGTGAACCCACATCAAACAAGAATGACAAACACATTACGGAAGAATATCTTCACCGTAACACAAAATAAACACAAAAGAACAAATACCCAGAATGCCATGCAGCGCTACTTTTCCGGGCTACACCCCTGCAACCACCAAACCCCGCCCACCTCAACCAACGCACGGAGATTTCACATTTTTGGGGACTTATGCCCATCCCAAATACACAACAACAGGTACTAATGGGTAAGAAAAGTCAGTTTTGCATATTAGATTCCCCTTTAAGAGGACATGAGAGATGTGCTGTTTTTGCCAATCTGTTAGTAAATTTCCAGTAAACAACAATCTACAGTATGGAAGCTTCTTGGAATGCAAATAGACTCGTAAACATTAGGAGTGTCCCAATCTGCATGGAAATGTTTTTCAAGTACTCGTGCCAATCACGTCTTTAAAGTAACGCCAGTGATTCCTCCAGTTTATCATCCCGGGCCTCGCTTCAATAAATCCTCCTCTGGCCATCTGACGGCACTTTTGATTAATCCGCTGCCTCCGATTAGACGGCGGCAGATTGCGGCGGCCATTGCGTCTGACTGTCCTCAGTGTTTACCTTGATTAAATCCACCCAGCGGGAGTATAGACGCCACAAATCACAAGTCCTGAAATTAAACGATGCTACATTTGTACTTTATTTATTAACATTAACGATTACATGTGCTGATATAGGGGAGTGAATACAATTCATAGCTGACATTCTTTTGTCCGTCAGACTGTGCTCGTTAAAAGGGAACACTATCACAATTTCAGAAGGGTTAAAACCAATAAAAATCAGTTCCCAGTGGCTTATTTTATTTTTCAAAGTTTTTTTCAAAATTTTGACCATCATGGAATATCCCGAAAAAAGGCTTTAAAGTGCCTGATTTTCGCTATCTGTATATCCACCCGTCCATTTTCCTGTGACGTCACTGCCAATACAAGCAAACATAGCGGGTAGCACAGAAAGGTATTGCATAGTAGCCCGGATTCAGACTCGGATTTCAGCGGTTTAAGCGATTCAACAGATTACGCATGTTTTGAAACGGATGGTTGGAGTGTGGAGGCAGATAGCGAAAACGAAATTGAAGAAAAAACTGAAGCTATTGAGCCATATCACGGCAGATCGCCTTCTAACCAACGATTGCATTATTTGACCACTGGAGCAACTTAAATCCGTCAATTGGTATGGGTTTGTTTGGCATTAAATGTGGGTGGAGGGAAAGGCTGGATGCAAATATGGCTACAAATGTACATACAGCTAGCCTAAATAGCATGTTAGCATCGATTAGCTGGCAGTCATGCCGTGACCAAATATGTCTAATTAGCACATAAGTCAATCACATCAACAAAACTCACCTTTGTGATTTCGTTGACTTTATTGTTGGAAATGCATCTGCTTTGAGTGTCGCAGGATATCCACACATTCTTGCCATCTCTTTCGATAGCATCGCCATCGTCGGTAAAATGTGCAGAACAAACGAGGGACTTTCGCATCTTTTGACCACTGGTGTACTTGAATCCGTCGATTGGTATGTGTTTGTTTGGCATTAAATGTGGGCGGAGGGGAAAGGCTGGATGCAAATATAGCTACAAATGAGGCAAAATGATGCAAAATGTTCATACAGCTAGCCTAAATAGCATGTTAGCATCGATTAGCTGGCAGTCATGCTGTGACCAAATATGTCTAATTAGCACATAAGTCAATCACATCAACAAAGCTCACCTTTGTGATTTCGTTGACTTTATTGTTGGAAATGCATCTGCTTTGAGTGTCGCAGGATATCCACACATTCTTGCCATCTCTTTCGATAGCATCGCCATCGTCGGTAAAATGTGCAGAACAAACGAGGGACTTTCGCATCTTTTGACCACTGGTGTACTTGAATCCGTCGATTGGTATGTGTTTGTTTGGCATTAAATGTGGGCGGAGGGGAAATCTGGATGCAAATATAGCTACAAATGAGGCAAAATGATGCAAAATGTTCATACAGCTAGCCTAAATAGCATGTTAGTATCGATTAGCTGGCAGTCATGCCGTGACCAAATATGTCTAATTAGCACATAAGTCAATCACATCAACAAAACTCACCTTTGTGATTTCGTTGACTTTATTGTTGGAAATGCATCTGCTTTGAGTGTCGCAGGATATCCACACATTCTTGCCATCTCTTTCGATAGCATCGCCATCGTCGGTAAAATGTGCAGAACAAACGAGGGACTTTCGCATCTTTTGACCACTGGTGTACTTGAATCCGTCGATTGGTATGTGTTTGTTTGGCATTAAATCTGGATGGAGGGGAAAGGCTGGATGCAAATATAGCTACAAATGAGGCAAAATGATGCAAAATGTTCATACAGCTAGCCTAAATAGCATGTTAGCATTGATTAGCATGCCGTGACCATTGATATGTCTGATTAGCACACTCCACGTAAGTCAACTTGAATCCGTCTCTGTTCATGTTGTTACACCGACGAGGCATGATGTCTCCAAGGTACGGAAAACAGTCGAAACAACGGAAAATAACAGAGCTGATTTGACTTGCGTGTGTAATATGTTTGAGAAAATGGCGGATTTCTTCCTGTTGTGACGTAACGGGTGAAAGGTCATCGCTCCGAATGCGAACAATTGAAGGGCGTTTAAATCACCAAATTCACCCTTTTAGAGTTTGGAAATCGGTTAAAAAAACATATGGTCTTTTTTCTGCAACATCAAGGTATATATTGACGCTTACATAGGTCTGGTGATAATAGATAGATAGATAGATAGATAGTACTTTATTGATTCCTTCAGGAGAGTTCCTTCAGGAAAATTAAAATTCCAGCAGCAGTGTACAGAGTTGAGGTCAATTTAAAGAAAAAAGTAAAAAGTAAATAATGGGGGTTTAAATGGAAACAAAATAGAGAAATATTACAAAAAGAATAAAAACAATGGGAATAACAATATAACAGTAAAATAAGAATATAATGTAAATTTACATCAGCGTTGCATGATATATCTCAGGATCAAAGATGATGTTATCTCAGCAGGAACAATGTCATCCTCTTAAAAAAATAAAAAATCAAATAAAATAAAATCCAGATTGTTTGAGAGGATTGCAGTGATTGGATAATGTTCCCAGCGTGAAGTAATAATCCTCTATGAGATTAACAATGAAGCCATTCTTTCGCTCGTGATTATTGCATTTTTTAAAACCATACATCAGATATAATAACGATAGTAAGCAGTTGGACTGACTTTGTGACGAGAATAAGTCAGTTGATCCTGGTTTTGCGTCACATGATCAGTGGCGGTCGCTGGCTTCCTGTCTCCGCCAGCGACCACCACGCTTGGCCGGGCCGCGTAATGCACGCTGGACAGTATAAGTCGGCCCATAGATCATGGCCGGGTGCCGTGTGACCTATAAACGCGCTGCATGCACTTTACACTTTCGCTCGGTCAGCAAAAAAAAAAAAAGGTGGGTCAAAAAAAACAAGAAAAGCTTGAGGACGCAATAAATTGGTTCATTTGGTCATGAAAAAAAACAACAACTTCTCGTCCTCTCGCTGTGCGATTTGACTTTCACACCCGCTTAACTTTGCACGCCGGTCCCTTAACAGGCCGTCGCCGTCCGCTCATCCCCGCCGCTAATGATCATTAATTACACGTCATTAACCGACATGCCACGGCCTATTCTCTCACATTCGTCATGTGGCTTACGGCTCTACGTTCTGGACTCGCTCCCGTTAATTTGATTGTTCTAGTCTTTGAGTCCTGATCCATGCCAGCACGCCACTCATCCCACACTTGATGAATTTACAGTTAAAGGCCCACTGAAATGAGATTTTCTTATTTAATCGGGGACAGCAGGTCCATTCTATGTGTCATACTTGATAATTTCGCCATATTGCCATATTTTTGCTGAAAGGATTTAGTTGAGAACATCGACGATAAAGTTCGCAACTTTTGGTCGCTAATAAAAAAGCCTTGCCTTTACCGGAAGTCGCAGACGATGACATCACATGGGTGAGGGCTCCTCACATCCTCACATTGTTTATAATGGGAGCCTCCGGCAGCAAAAGCTATTCGGACCGAGAAAACGACAATTTCCCCATTAATTTGAGCGAGGATGAAAGATTCGTGGATAATGATATTGATAGGGAAGGACTAAAAAAAACTATCCATCCATCCATTTTCTACCGCTTATTCCCTTTCGGGGTCGTGGGGGGTAATAATAAAAAAAAAAAGTTAAAGAAAAAAAAAAGGCGATTGCATTGGGACGGTTTCAGATGTTTTTAGACACATTTACTAGGATCATTTTGGGAAATCCCTTATCTTTCTATTGTGTTGCTAGTGTTTTAGTGAGTTTAATAGTACCTGTTAGTCGGAGGGGTGTGTCCACGGTACAGATGCGCAGATAGGCAATTATATCATTCGCAACTGCATCACTAAAGTCGTCATCCACCCGCCATCCACCCGAACCGACATTTTATCAAAACCGCAACCGCCCGCCACCTGCGCGTTGTTATATATCAGGGGTCGGCAACCTTTACCACTCAAAGAACTATTTTGACCCGTTTCGCAGAGTAAAGAAGACAGTGGGAGCCGCAACCATTCTCGCGAATATTTGCTGGTGCTCATCCAGTTAACGAGAATAAGGGCATGCTATTAAGCCATTGCCTTTGACGCATTCTACAACATGTACAAACTGCTTGTCAGTCCAGTAACATGTTGTATGTGGCTTCTGCAGATACACGTACATGACTGCAAGGCATACTGGGTCACACGGAGTACACTGAAGTTTGTGATATAAACAATTTTAACACTCTTATTAATATGCACCACACTGTGAACCCACACCAAACAAGAATGACAAAGACATTTCGGGAAAACATCCTCACAGTAACACAACATAAACGGAACACAACACATACCCAGAATCCCTTTCATCCATGACTCTTCCTGACTATATTTTACACCCCCGCTCACCTTACCGACGCACAGGGGTCATGGAAGCAAAGAGATGATGACATGAACATGAGTTAGTACATTCACAGTGACGGATTAGTTCCAGGTGTTTCACATGTTTCACAGTGTTCATTAGAAAAATAGTGTGAGGGAAGAAATTATTCTTATGACGAGATGTTTTGGCGTACACCGTAAAGCCATACACAATAATATATACAAAACCCAAAACCAGTGAAGTTGGCACGCTGTGTAAATCATGAATAAAAACAGAATACAATGATTTGCAAATCCTTTTCAACTTATGTTTAATTGAATACACTGCAAAGACACAAAACTTACAAACCCCGTTTCTATATGAGTTGGGAAATTGTGTTAGATGTAAATATAAACGGAATCCTTTTCAACCCATATTCAGTTGAATATGCTACAAAGACAACATATTTGATGTTCAAACTGATAAACTTTTTTTTTTTTTTCTGCAAATAATCATTAACTTTAGAATTTGATGCCAGCAACACGTGGCAAAAAAGTTGGGAAATGTGGCAATAAATACCGATAAAGTCGAGAAATACTCATCAAACACTTATTTGGAACATCCCACTGGTGTGCAGGCTAATTGGGAACAGCTGGGTCCCATGATTGGGTATAAAAGCAGCTTCCATGAAATGTTAAGTAATTCACAAACAAGGATGGGGCGAGGGTCACCACTTTGTAAGCAAATTGTCGAACAGTTTTAGAACAACATTTCTCAACGAGCTATTGCAAGGAATTTAGGGATTTTACCATCTACTGTCCGTAAAATCATCAAAAGGTTCAAAGAATCTGGAGAAATCATTGCACGTAAGCGATGATATTACGGACTTTTGATCCCTCAGGCGGTACTGAATCAAAAACTGACATCGGTGTGTAAAGGATATCACCACATGGGCTCAGGAACACTTCCTTAAACCACTGTCAGTAACTACAGTTGTTTGCTACAGCTGTAAGTGCAAGTTAAAACTCTGCTATGCAAAGCAAAAGCCATTTATCAACAACACTAATGAACGCCGCTGGATTTGCTGGGCCCGAGCTCATCTAAGATGGACTGATGCAAAGTGGAAAAGTGTTCTGTGGTCTGACGAGTCCACATTTCAAATTATATTTGGAAACAGAGGACGTGGTGTCCTCCAGAACAAAGAGGAAAATAACCATCCGGATTGTTATAGGCGCAAAGTTCAAAAGCCAGCATCTGTGATGGTATGGGGGTGTATTAGAGCCCAAAGCATGGGTAACTTACACATCTGTGAAGGCACCATTAATGCTGAAAGGTCCAAACAGGTTTTGGAGCAACATATGTTGTCATCCAAGCAACGTTATCATGGACGCCCCTGCTTATTTCAGCAAGACAATGCCAAGCCACGTGTTACAACAGCGTGGTTTCGTAGTAAAAGAGTGCGGGTACTTTCCTGGCCCACCTGCAGTCCAGACCTGTCTCCCATGGAAAATGTGTGGCACATTATGAAGCGTAAAATACAACAGCGGAGACCCTGGACTGTTGTACAACTAAAGCTCTACATACAACAAGAATGAGAAAGAATTCAATGCTTCAACTATTAGTTTCCTCAGTTCCCAAAAGGCTTTTTGGGTGTTGGTAAAAGAAAAGGTGATGTAACACAGTGGTGAACATGCCCTTTCTCAACTACTTTGGCACGTGTTGCACCCAACAAATTCTAAGTTATTTATTATTTAAAAAAAAAAAGTTTATGAGTTTGAACATCAAATATGTTGTCTTTGTAGTGCAGTCAACTGAATATGGGTTGAAAATGATTTGCAAATCATTGTATTCCGTTTATATTTACATCTAACACAATTTCCCAACTCATATGGAAACGGGGTTTGTAATTTTGTTTTGCAAATAATCATTAATTTAGGTCAGACAACAGGACACCTTTCCACTTTGCATCAGTCCATCTTAGATAAGCTCGGGCCCAGCAAAGCCGGTGGCGTTTCTGGGTGTTTTTGAAACTTGGCTTTTTCTTTGCAGAGAATAGTTTTTACCTTGCACTTACAGATGTAACGACCAACTGTAGCTAGTGACAGTGGTTTTCTGAAGAGCACATGTGGTGATATCCTTTACACACTGATGTCACTTTTTGATGCAGTACAAAATGAGAATTTCAAGGTCACGGGCATTCAATGTCACGTGAAGTGATTCCTCTGAAGCTTTTGATGACATTACGGACAGTAGATGGTGAAAATCCCTAAATTCCCTGCAATAGCTCGTTGAGAAATGTTGTTCTTAAACTGTTTGACGATTTGCTCACGCATTTGTTCACAAAGTGGTGACCCTCGCCTCATCTTTCTTTGTGAACGACTGAGCATTTCATTGAAACTTCTTTTATACCCAATCATGGCACCCACCTGTTCCCAATTAGCCTGTTCACCTGTGGGATGTTCCAAATAAGTGTTTGATGAGCATTCCTCAACTTTCTCAGTCTTGTACCAGCTTTTTTGAAACATGTTGCAGGGATCAAATTCCAAATGACAAGATTTTTTTTTTCAAACTAACAACTTTTTCCAGTTCGAACGTTAAATATCTTGTCTTTGCAGTCTATTCAATTGAATATATGTTGAAAAGGATTTGCAAATTATTGTATTCTTTTTTTAATTTACGATTTACACAACGTGCCAACTTCACTGGTTTTGGGGTTTGTAAGATGTTACTTTCTCTGTATGTTTAAATGGATTTCCAGATCTTGCTGGCTGCAAAACAAGCGTACCCTCGGGCACTAATAAAGTAACCTAACCTAGCCTAACCTAAGTATAGTGGAATACAAGGTTGGCCTTAATCAGTCTGGTAAATAACTCAGTCTGGGCCGCGTCCACAGGAAGTGAAAGGCTAGTTCATTCATTAGCTTGACAATCCTGTTCCATCCATCCACATATCCGGCTTCTTCCTCGCCGGGCTGCTAATTAAATCACCATACATGATAGCACTTGCTAAAGGTCAGCATTCATCATGATATCATTACGCAGTGATTAGTCTGCTTTCTGGCCTTAGCATCCAAACAATGACGTGAGCTTTTATTCATAGATCTTTTTTTTCCTAAATATCAGACGTCCCTATGCGGACCTTTGTAGTCCCCCCCCCCCACTCGCCGCCCTTTTGGCATTCTGGAACATTCATGTTGGAGCACTGAATCTAAAGGTGAAGTTATAACACCGAAACGCCCCCAGGAAGAGGTCTTTTAAGACATGGCTAGCTAGTTAGCAGCGAACCTCCATCTGCAGTCGGCAGCGTTTTGGCTGCTTCTAAATCACTAATCCTCGTCTCCATGGCGACAAATAAAGTAAGTTTCTTATAAGTATCATCCCTGCAGGACGAGGAACAGCTAAACATGCTTCACTACACACCATAGGATACAATAGCTAACTGCTAACAGCAAGCTAGCCCCCTGAATCAAAAATGCAATGCGTAGATCAACACCTGACATCCACTTTAATGATACCAGGTACAATTGTTTATCAAGTCGATACTACTATGATTAAATCAAAAAAAATTTTCGTCACAAAATCTTTTTTCCTTTTTAAAAAATTCACATTATGAGGACTTTGAATATGACCAATGTATGATCCTGTAACTACTTGGTATCGGATCGATACCTAAATGTGTGGTATCCTCCAAAACTAATATAAAGCATCCAAACAGCACAATTATTTCAAATTTTAACATAAGTGTAGAGAGAATATGTTCATACAGAAAATAAGTACACATTAACAGTAAATTAACAAGTAGATTAATAATCAATTTTTACAGTTTTTCCCTCATAATTTTGATAAAATAGAATGATAAATGACACAATATGTTAGTGCATATGTCAGCAAACTAATTAGGAGCCTTTGTTTACTTACTTACTTACTAAAAGACAAGTTGTGTTGTATGTTCACTATTTTATTTAAGGACTAAATAGCAATAAGAAACATATGGTTATGTACCCAAAGATGTTTTGTTAAAATAAAGCCAATAATGCAATTATTTTGTGGTCCCCTTTCGAAAAGTACTGAAAAGTACCGAATGTATCGAAATAATTTTGGTACCGGGACAACACAAGTTGACTGACAGCAAAAAAATTATATATTTCACAACTCTTGTCTTGGAGTACTATCATAAAATATCGCATAATAATCATAATTGTTCTATGTTTCCCTCTTACACACATGGATGAGGGCTGTGTACCATGGCTATGAGTTGTTGTTTTATTTTCCCTTAGCCTCAGTCTGCACCCCCTCTCCAGGGCCCAGGCTAAGACCGATTTTTTATTTTTTTTATTTTAATCTTCTATTTTTTTCTCCCAATCCCCCCCTTGTTTACCTGTATCTCATCTTTTTTGTAAGGGGCGCTGGAAGCCGGCAGACCCGTCAGCGATCCTGTTCTGTCTCCCTGTAATGTTTGTCTAAACTTGAATGGGGTTGTGCTGAAAATTTTAATTTTCCTGAAGGAACTCTCCTGACGGAATAAATAAAGTACTATCTAATCCATCTAATCTAATCTAATCTAATTGTTCTGTCAATCGCTCTGACAAGTCAGCAATTGAACCTGGCAGGTACATGCTAAAGTGCAGTGGTTTTCAACCTTTTTTCAGTGATGTAACCCCTCTGAACATTTTTTTTAATTCAAGTACCCCCTAATCAGAGCAAAGCATTTTTGGTTGAAAAAAAAAGAGATAAAGAGGTAAAATACAGCACTATGTCATCAGTTTCTGATTTATTAAATTGTATAACAGTGCAAAATATTGCTCATTTGTAGTGGTCTTTCTTGAACTATTTGGAAAAAAATATGTAAAAATAACTAAAAACTTGTTTAAAAATAAACAAGTGATTCAATTATAAATAAATATTTCTACACATAGAAGTAATCATCAACTTAAAGTGCCCTCTTTGGGGATTGTAATAGAGATCCATCTGGATTCATGAACCTAATTCTAAACATTTTGTCAGAATCCAAGACTTGGATCATGTCATGTTCTGTGTTTGTTTCTGTTTTGTTATCACTGCCTGTTTGATATTTGACGTCTTTAGTTCCCGGTGGCACTTCCTGTTTTTTTTCTATTGTCTTAGTAACTCATTAGTGTCACCTGTCTCTTGTTTGTCGTCGCGCACCTGATTGTTGATTATGCCTTCTATTTAAGACCGCCTTTGTTTGCTTTTCGTTCTGGGACTCTTGTTTGCTTCACGCAACAGTTGACGTCGCTCTTTCCAGCATTGTGGTAACTACCGTTTTTGTACTCGATTAGCTTCTATGCTATTTTGTTTGTTTGTTCCTAGCTTACACGCTAGCGCCTTCAGTTCCCCTTTGTTCTTTCTAGCTCCCACCTTAGTTCTGTTGGTTGTTGGTTAGTGCCTTTGTGCAAGTGTTTTTGTTCTTAGTTTGCTTTATTGTATAAATACATTCTTATTCCTACCTTCACGCTGTGTTCCATCTTCTCTGCACCCAGGGGAGAACGCAAACACCGCCACGATGCCAGCTAATCGTTATCTATTTCTTCACAAAAAAATAAATCTATAGCATCAATCAATCAATCAATCAATCAATGTTTATTTATATAGCCCTAAATCACAAATGTCTCAAAGGACTGCACAAACCACTACGACTACGACATACTCGGAAGAACCCACAGAAGGGCAAGGAAAACTCACACCCAGTGGGCAGGGAGAATTCACACCCAGTGGGACGCCAGTGACAATGATGACTATGAGAACCTTGGAGAGGACCTCAAATGTGGGCAACACCCCCCCCCCTCTAGGGGACCGAAAGCAATGGATGTCGAGCGGGTCCAACATGATACTGTGAAAGTTCAATCCATAGTGGCTCCAAAACAGCCGCGAGAGTTCAGTTCAAAGCGGATCCAAGACAGCAGCGAGAGTCCCGCCCACAGGAAACCATCCCAAGCGGAGTCGGATCAGCATCATAGAGATGTCCCCAACCGATACACAGGCGAGCGGTCCATCCTGGGTCTCGACTCTGGACAGCCAGTACTTCATCCATGGTCATCGGACCGGACCCCCTTCACAAGGGAGGGGGGGGGGGACAGAGGAGAAAAAGAAAAGAAGCGGCAGATCAACTGGTCTGAAAAGGAGGTCTATTTAAAGGCTAGAGTATACAAATGAGTTTTAAGGTGAGACTTAAATGCTTCTACATCAATATTTATGGAAAATGTCCACAACATTTTTTAGCTGTCAACACTGAATATTGCATTGTTGCATTTCTATTCACAGTTTATGAACTTACATTCATATTTTGTTGAAGTATTATTCAATAAATTGAATTGTTGCTATTTTTAGACTAATAAAAACAAATCTCACATACCCCAGGCATACCTTCAAGTACCCCCAGGGGTTCCCCATTTGAGAACCACTGCTATAGTGTCTAATTAGGCACTTTCACCGAGCAGGAAGCTTTAATAAGGAGCGCTTAGACCTGTTAGTGTGGAATCATTACAGAGTGGGCAATCGTCATCAAATTTGTAAAGTGTTGAATCGTTAGAAAAGGGACACGATGCTGCAAGAGATGGATTCCTTTGGAGGCTGTAAGAGTTTAAGCAGGAACATGAAATGAAATTTCCTGCGCGCTTTAATAAATGTCATTAACTTGGCAAACCGGCGGCCGATGGAACGCAGCCCTCGCCACGGATTACAACGCACATCAGAGAACGTTTCCTATTCAGCCGCCGCTAATCGCTCCTTCTTTCTCACCGCGCTGAGTCTGCTGACCCCCCCCCCCCCTCCCCCTCCCCCCCCCCCCCCCCCCCCCATACACACACACACACACACACACGCCCCTGCACGGTCCAGAAGAGCGCTTGCTTTGTGCTGGCGCTGGCAGGCGCACACCACCCGAAAGATGGATACGGCCTCCGAGAGTGACCTGATTGTGCCTCGCTGCCTGGCGCCGCTCCAAATATAGTGTTGACGCCTCGCTCGCTCTCTGTGGGGAGGAAGTGTGTGATTCTTTACGTTTGTTGCTGCGCTGGCTTGTTGGAGAGGTGGGCCACGGCACGCCATCGTTGGCGTCTACATAGCAAAGACTATAAAAATGGGACCCATTACCTCCCTGCTTGGCACTTAGCATCAAGGGTTGGAATTGGGGGTTAAATCGCCAAAAATGATTCCCGGGCGTGGCCACCGCTGCTGCTCACTGCTCCCCTCACCTCCCATGGGGTGAACAACGGGGATGGGTCAAATGCAGAGAATAATTTCGATGAGGTGGCGACTTGTCCAGGGCGTACCCCGCCTTCCGCCCGATTGTAGCTGAGATAGGCACCAGCGCCCCCCGCGACCCCAAAGGGAATAAGCGGTAGAAAATGGATGGATGGATGGAATTTTGCCACACCTGGTGTGTGTGTGACAATCATTGGTACTTTAACTTTAACATGTCCGCAATATGCACGCTGGCTGAGGAAGGTCACAACAATTGCAAAACGCCACAACACAACAACATGAAGACACAACACGACAACATAAAGACACAGCACAACATAAAGACACGACAACATAAAGACACAACACAACAACGTAAAGACACAACAACATAAAGATAGAACACAAAGTCACAACACAACAACATACAAACACAACACCACAACATAAAGACACAACACAAAAACAAAAACACACAACACAACAACATAAAGACACGTCAACATAAAGACACAACACAACAATATAAAGACACAACAACATAAAGATAGAACACAAAGGCACAACACAACAACATAAAGACCCAACACAACAACAAAAAGATAGAACACCATGAAGACACAACATAAATCTAAAACACAAAGGTACAACACAACAAAATAAAGACACAACACAACAACAAAAAGATAGAACACAAAGGCACAATACAACAACATAAAGGCACAACACAACAACATAAAGGCACAACACAACAACATAAAGATACAACACAAACACACAACACAATAACATAAAGACACAACATAACAACATAAAGACAACAAAACAGCATAAAGACACAACACGACAACAAACAGAGCACAAAGGCACAACACAACAACAAAGGCACAACACAACAACATAAACATACAACACAAAGGCACAACAGAAAAACATAAAGACATAACAACATAAAGATACAACACAAAGGCACAACACAACAACACAAAGGCACAACACAAAAACATAAAGACACAACAACATAAAATTACAACACGACAACATAAAGACACAACACAACAACATAAACACATAACACAACAACATAAATATACAACACAACAACATAAAGATGCAACACAACAACATAAAGACATAACACAAAGGCACAACACAACAACATAAAGACACAACAACATAAAGACACAACACGACGACATAAAGACGCAACAACATAAAGATACAACACAAAGGCACAACACAACAACATAAAGACCCAACACGACCACAAAGACACAACACAACAACATAAATACATAACACAAAGGCCCAACACAACCACAAAGACACAACACAACAGCATAAATACATAACACAAAGGCACAACACAACAATAAAGACACAACACAACAACATAAAAATATAACACAAAGGCCCAACACAACAACATAAAGACACAACACGACAACATAAAGATATAACACAAAGGCCCAACACAACAACATAAAGATACAACACGACAACATAAAGATGCAACACAACAACATAAGGACACAACACAACAACATAAAGACACAACACAGAGGCACAACACAGCAACATAAAGAACCAACACAGCAGCACAACAACATAAAAACACAACACAGCAACATAAAGACACAGCACAACAACATGAAGACACAAACACAGCAACATAACGACACAACACAACAGCACAACAACATAAAGACACAACACAGCAACATAAAGACACAACACAACATCACAACAACATAAAGACACAACACAGCAACATAAAGACACAACACAACATCACAACAACATAAAGACACAAAACAGAAACATAAAGACACAACACAACTACATAAAGACACATATTGGTCCAATATCATCACAAAAACAAGTATGAGGTGATATGTGCATACATGTGAAATGTGAGATATAATGTGATAAGCGGTAGAAAATGGATGGATGGATAATGTGCGATACAAGCAGTCCTGCAGTGTGTTTACTTGTGCAAAGCTGCACAGCCAGTTAACATCTAAATGTCCTCCAATAAACACACAAGGTTAGTTTTGTCTTTTATTTCAGTCAAGTCATTTACAAAAGGTAAACATGGTAGGCTATAGGCTACTAGGAACTAGCAGCTACACAACAGCTAAGCACACAATAGAACATAAGCTAGACATACGTAATTGTTGCGATCTGCTGCTCAGATCTTCACGTGTTTGTTTTTTCATTCTCTGTCTGACCCGTTTATTTCCTGTTTTTATCCATCACTATGGTTACACATCAGTCCACCTGTTAGTCTCGCCCCGCACACCTGCTACTAATTTTCACCCTCCTATTTAAGCTCACCTTTTCTGTTTACTCATTCTCGGATCCTAATTTGCCCACGCGCATCAGTGACGACTCTCATCATTCGTATGTATTTTCTCGCTAGCTCTCACGCCAAGCCACTTTATTGTCTAGCTTTCATGCTAAATGTTTTGTTTACTCTTTTGTGTCCTCGTACCAAGTTCTAGTTTTCCTTGTTTTAGCCTAGCTTTCACGCTAGCGTCTTTTGTTTACTTTTTCTCTTTACACCAGTATTTTTGTTCATAGATTTTTGTTATTAAATACCCTTTATCTTACCTATGCTGTGTTCTGCTTCGACGCATCCACGGGAAAACCACACCGGCATTACAATGCCGAAGAAGAGTCTTCACAGTAGGATCCGAGCATTAAAAAGTTTTTCCGCGTCTGGCAACCACGAGGAGACCTTCGACGAAGGCACATGGAGGGTATTCCGAGCGATGGAGGCTGAAACTCTCCGATGCAATCCAGACGAAAGCATGATGTGGGACCTGGAGGGAAAACTGGTTCCGATCGATGCTTCCGGGAGCGGTGAGTTTCCCTCCCGCAGCGCTCGCGCTCGTCCGCGTAGGCGGAAGCCGCGAAGTATGGCTTCGTCGGGCGACAGTGACTTGCCCACTCCATGTCTCCCTCCTCACGAACACAGCAACCTACAGTCAGCACACAAAACCCCTACACCATTGTTTGGGGACCCAATAACACACTTTGCTAACAGTTTTACCGACTGGGCAAATTCCCAACTTGTGTCCCGCGCAGATGACGTCATTTCGTCGACGCCCCCCGGTAACGCAAACCCGTCTTCCGATGATGACGTCATCAACAAGGAATTTTTTGGGGAAGATTCGTTTTCTCAGCCATTTTCAAATGACAATAACATTAATAATAAGATACAAAAGTATCAGGATATTTTTTCTTATTATTCTAGTCAACCTCAGTCACCTAGTTTTTCTTCTAACCCACCGTTTAAACCTCATTCTCTGCCCAAGTCCAAGGTTTTTTCTCCCTTTTCAAAGGGACACTCTGGACAATATAGAGGGGAGGGGTCTGCCTGCCTCCAAACCTCCCACCACCCTCCCTTATGGTCAGTCCCTGACCACAGGGAACGGGTCTGGGATTCCCGTCTGGAGGGGGGGGCTACGGCCTATAGCTGTGTTGCGGAGGTAGGGCAGACGCTACCTCTTCTTAAAACTACTAAGCCTCCTAGACCTCCACCACCGGTGTTTACCCCTGTTATACCACTACGGCCTCCTAGACCTCCTCCACCGGTGTTCTCCCCGGTCAAGTCACGCCCTCTTAGACCTCCTCCACCTGTGTTCCGTCTGTGCCCTAGTTCTAGTTTTAGTCACAGTCTCTCTCAGAGTTCGAGTCCCAGCCTTCTTCGTAGCCCATGCTCTAGTCCTACTCGTAGACCGACTTGTAGACTGAGTCGTAGTCCAAGTCCTGGTCCGAGTTTCCGTTCTGATTCTAGTTGTAGTCCTAGTCTTTCTCGTAGTCGTCCTAGTTCCACTCGTAGACTGATCCGTAGTCCGAGTCCTGTTTCGAGTCCGGTCCCGAGTCTTGTTTCTTGCCTTTGTAATATTAGTACTGATTCCCCTCGTGGTCTTAGTCCGAACCCTAGTCCTTACCCAAGTTCTTGTCCGAGCCCCAGTGTTACTGTAAGTCCTAGTCTTTGTCCTAGTCCTTGCCCGAGCACCAGTTTGATTGTTAGTCCCAGTCCTTGCCCAAGCCCTAGTTTGACCGTTTGTCCTAGTTCTTGCCCAAGCCCTGGTATGACTGTAAGTCCTGGTCGTTGCCCAAGCCCTTCTCAAAGCACTAGTGTGATTGTAAGTCCTGGTCCTCTCTCAAGTCCTTGCCCGAGTCCTAGTGTTTGTCTTATCACTCATCATAGTCCTAGTCCTGCTCACAGCCAGTCCCCTAGTTCTCCTCGGCAGACCCCTGTGCCTGCTCCTCGGCTGAAGCCGACTCCTGCTCCTCGGCTGAAGCCGACTCCTGCTCCTCGGCTGAAGCCGACTCCTGCTCCTCGGCTGAAGCCGACTCCTGCTCCTCGGCTGAAGCCGACACCTGCTCCTCGGCTGAAGCCGACACCTGCTCCTCGGCTGAAGCCGACACCTGCTCCTCGGCTGAAGCCGACACCTGCTCCCAGTCTGGTTCTCACACCAGCACATGACACTAACCTGGTTTTCACGCCAGAATTCGACTCTCGCCTGGTTCACACACCAGCAGCTTTTTCGGGCCTGGTTCTCACACCAGTTTTGAACTCTAGTCTGGTTCTCGCACCAGAAACTGATGTTAGCCTGGTTCTCACACCAGCCTCCGACCCAGAACTGGTTCTCATACCAATTACAGACTTTAACCTGGATCTCACTCCAGCAACAGCTCCAAAGCTGGAGCCGACTCCAGCAACAGCTCCAAAGCTGGAGCCGACTCCAGCAACAGCTCCAAAGCTGGAGCCGACTCCAGCAACAGCTCCAGAGCTGGAGCCCACACCAGCGTCGACGACGGGGCTGGAGCCCACACCAGCGTCGACGACGGGGCTGGAGCCCACACCAGCGTCGACGACGGGGCTGGAGCCCACACCAGCGTCGACGACGGGGCTGGAGCCCACACCAGCGTCGACGACGGGGCTGGAGCCCACACCAGCACCTCCGACGACTCCTGCGGCTCCCAGGCCACCTCCGACGACTCCTGCGGCTCCCAGGCCGCCTCCGACGCCTTCTTCGGCTGCAGCACCCGCATCATCCTCGCCAGCTGCACTCGGGCCTGCTTTGGCTGCAGTCCCCGCACCCTCGTCTGCTGCTTCCAAGCCTGCTGGGATTTCGGTGCTGAGGCGTCGTCCACCACGTCGACCACGGGCGTGGCCTCTGCGAGGTCATCCTCCTCGCCAGATACTCCCTCCTCCATGTCGGCCACGGATGTGGCCGTGCCCGGGTCGTCCGCCTCGCCGGGCACCTCATCCTGCGAGGCGGCCACTAATGTGGCCTTTTCGAGGTCGCCCGCCAAAACTTTTTCGGCAGCAGCGTTCCACCCGCCGCCACCACATGATGTGTCCTCGGTGGATTCGGGGACATGCGATCTGGCAACCCTCCACCGTGGCCTCCCTCCGCCCTCCCTTCGTTTGTGAACTTTCTGGTTTTGGGGAGGGGGTTCAAGTTTTGTTTGTTTTTTAAGACATCTGGTATCTGTCTTTTGTTGGGGGGGAATACTGTTGCGATCTGCTGCTCAGATCTTCACGTGTTTGTTTTTTCATTCTCTGTCTGACCCGTTTATTTCCTGTTTTTATCCATCACTATGGTTACACATCAGTCCACCTGTTAGTCTCGCCCCGCACACCTGCTACTAATTTTCACCCTCCTATTTAAGCTCACCTTTTCTGTTTACTCATTCTCGGATCCTAATTTGCCCACGCGCATCAGTGACGACTCTCATCATTCGTATGTATTTTCTCGCTAGCTCTCACGCCAAGCCACTTTATTGTCTAGCTTTCATGCTAAATGTTTTGTTTACTCTTTTGTGTCCTCGTACCAAGTTCTAGTTTTCCTTGTTTTAGCCTAGCTTTCACGCTAGCGTCTTTTGTTTACTTTTTCTCTTTACACCAGTATTTTTGTTCATAGATTTTTGTTATTAAATACCCTTTATCTTACCTATGCTGTGTTCTGCTTCGACGCATCCACGGGAAAACCACACCGGCATTACAATGCCGAAGAAGAGTCTTCACAGTAATAAGTGTTTATCATTTAACAATATTGCAGTCTAAAACAGCACATTTGTCAATATAAACAAGTATCAAATAATTACAGTTGTATGTTAATATCTCAAAGGCAGAAGTGGCTCTTTAGCGCCGCCCTAGTGGCTCCCTGGAGATTTTTCAAAAATGCATGAAAAAGGAAAAAAAAAAGTTTTTATCTGGTTTCTGTAGGACGACAAACATGACACCAGCCTTCCTAATTGTTAGAAATCCCACTGTTTATATTAAACATGCTTCACTGATGAGAGTATTTGGCTCGCGCCATGTTGTATTGATTTCAGAAGTCCCTGAACGCACCATAGTTTGTTTACATGTACAACTTTCCTTGACGCTGCCACAGAAAGACGTCTTTTATGCCATTGCTCCATTGCCTCATTTTGTCCATCAAACGTCCTATGCTGTGCGTGAATCCACAAAGGTGAGTTTTTTTTGGTGTTATTGACTTGTGTGACGTGCTAATCAGACATGTTTGGTCACTGTATGACCGCAAGCTAATCGATGCTAACATGCTATTTATGCTAGCTGTATGTACATAATGTGTCATTATGCCTCGTTTTTTAGGTATATTTGAGCTCATTTTATTTATAGTTTCGGTTTCCTTCAACTTGAACACACACATCTTTACCTTTGGCCATTCTAAGCCACTCACTATGTTCTCTGCTCGCTGTACATATCCTACCAAGTAAGACCTACACTGTTTCCAAGGTCAATTTCTCTGTTGATGCAATTGTTGATGACTAAAGTACTGATATCAACCAAAGCTCCTCATCCCACCCCCTGAATTGTAAATAATGTAAATAATTCAATGTATATACTATGATGATTAACTTGTGTGATGACTGTATTATGCTGATAGTATATATTTGTACCATGAATTGATTAGCGTGGACCCCGACTTAAAAGGGAACATTATCACCAGACCTATGTAAACGTCAATATATACCTTGATGTTGCAGAAAAAAAGACCATATGTTTTTGTAACCGATTTCCGAACTCTAAAAGAGTGAATTTGGCGATTGAAACACCTTTCAATTTTTCGCTGTCGGATTAATGACCTTTCACCCGTGACGTCACAACAGGAAGAAATCCACCATTTTCTCAAACACATTACACACACCAAGTCAAATCAGCTTTGTTATTTTCCGTTTTTTCGACTCTTTTCCGTACCTTGGAGACATTATGCCTCGTCGGTGTGTTGTCGGAGGGTGTAACAACACGAACAGAGACGGATTCAAGTTGACTTACGTGCTAATCAGACATATCAATGGTCACGGCATGCTAATTGATGCTAACATGCTATTTAGGCTAGCTGTATGTACGTATTGCATCATTATGCCTCATTTAATGCCAAAAAAACACATACCAATCGACAGATTCAAGTTGCACCAGTGGTCAAAAAAAGCAATCGTTCGTTGGTTAGAAGGCGATCGCCGAATTCGTCCTCATTGCCGCTGTCTGTCGTAATATGGCTCAATAGCTTCAGTTTCTTCTTCAATTTTGTTTTCGCTATCTGCCTCCACACTCCAACCGTCCGTTTCAATACATGCGTAATCTGTTGAATCGCTGGCGCCGCTGAAATCCGAGTCTGAATCTGAGCTACTATGCTACAACTTTCTGTGCTATCCGCCATATTTGTGCCTGATGGCTTTACGCAGTGACGTCACGGGACAATAGACGGGTTGCTATAACAACGGTTAAAATCAGGCACTTTGAAGCAGTTTTTCGGGATACTGCGTGATGGGTAAAATTTTGAGAAAAACTTCGAAAAATAAAATAAGCCACTGGGAACTGATTTTTATTGGTTTCAACCCTTCAGAAATTGTGATGATGTTCCCCTTTAAACAAGTTGACAAACTTATTTGAGTGTTACCATTTATTGGTCAATTGTACGGAATATGTACTGAACCGTGCAATCTACTAATAAAAGTATTAATCAATCAATCATTTCCAGGAGTTATCACACTCTCTGAAAAGCCTCCGTTTTAGTAACGTTTTCTAATGTTGTAAAAATGTGAAGAATCAATATTACATATCAACATTTACGTCAACAAAGATTTGAGTCCACCTGGGACACACAGTCATTTTTATCGTAGTCTAATGTAGCTAATAAAAGACACATCATGTGTTGGCTTTATTATAACACTTTTATAAGACTTTGAAAGTCATTTTGATACTAGGCTATTGTAGCTAATATCATCGATCATCAATCAATCACTGTTTATTTATATAGCCCTAAATCACAAGTGCTTCAAAGGGCTGCACAAACCACAACGACATCCTCGGTAGGGCCCACATAAGGGCAAGGAAAAACTCACCCCAGTGGGACGTCAACCATGATGACTATGAGAAACCTGGGAGAGGACCTCCCCCCCTTACATCATGTGTTGCCAGCATTTTAACACTTACAGTATATATGGCTTTACATATTTTGCGGCTCCAGATAGATTTTTTTTTGTATTTTTGGTGCAATATGGCTTTTTCAATATTTTGGGTTGCCGACCCCTGGACTAAACAGACAGGAAGGTAAAAAGGTGCGAGAAAGAAAAGTTTACAGTATTTTTTTTGCAGCGATCAACTTTTGTTCTTTGACTAAAAAGACGTGGAGTTGGGATTGTTTGCAAAGAGAATGGCTGTCTGACCTGTCATGTCAATGGCAGCAGAGAAATCATTTTTACAAAAAAAAAAAAAACAGTCACTCTCAGCATCTTATTAACACACGGTGTCAAGCTCTACATTGATATTATTTGCTATTCCATCGCGGGCCGTCTACGCTTGGCGTCGCGTTGTAATGAAAACGTGTCTGGCAGACTGAAAGGACTGACAGACAGGATTTCAGCAGATTGCAACACACTGCAGGAGATGGCAGATGTGATTGGCAAGCGGCAGAAAATAATACGGCGTGGCTTGGGTCTGCGGGAAGTGATGAAAAACACACACACACACACACACACACTCAACCTTGCACACACCGATAATGTCAAGTGATTTATTCTGGATGATCAAAAACCACTTTAGCAGTCGTAGGAAAAGTAATTGTTCTTGACAGGAATGTTTTTGTTGTCCTTTGCGGAAGCATTTAAATCCATGAGCATGACGTAAGACCCAAGTTGGCCTTTGAAACGTCGTAAATACGTGCAAGTAGCTTTGTGTTAAAATGTGTACTTATAAAAGGATTTGATTTCTACGGATAATACACATTGGGTGAGGGACAGTAAGTATAATCATCCTTGCTCAGGAATACAAATGCAGTGCAGCCCAGATTTTGGCTGGTGATCGTGCCCAAGGAGAATCCAAAACTGGATTCTCCTTGATTCCTGTTCTTGGTAAAACTCAAATTTCGCCGGTATTTACAATTCACGTCCAAGTTTTGTCAAATCCACCAGGTTGCACGTGACATCACGTCCCGTTGAAGTCTCGGTGGCTAAACAAGCGTATACTTAGCGGACTCTCTGCAGATAACGAAGCAAGCATGCCTCCGAGAATACACTAGAAATTAAGGCTTCACTTTTTAAGATAGCTCAGTGCTAATTTATGCCGTACGTCAAAGTTTTTCAACCACTGTGCCGCGTGTGCCGTGAGATACAGTCTGGTGTGCCATAGGAGATTATGTAATTTCACCTATTTGGGGTAAAAATATTTTTTGCAGAAGAATAATTATAGTCTGCAAATGATGTATTGTTGTTGAGTGTCAGTGCTGTCTAGAGCTTGGCAGAGTAACAATGTATACTCTTCAATCAATCAATCAATGTTTACTTATATAGCCCTAGATCACGAGTGTCTCAAAGGGCTGCACAAGCCACAACAACATCCTCGGCTCAGATCCCACATCAGGGCTCAAGAAAAACTCATCAATACTCTTTAATATCAGTAGGTGGCAGCAGGTAGATAATTGCTTTCTAGATGTCGGAACATGGTTTGTCCTGATCCCAATATGCAGATGACCGTGGGAGGGGGGTGCAGGTAAAAAGCTATCTAATGCTGAAAATAAAAATAAACAAAAGGTTATTGCCCTTAAGAAAAGGTATTGAAACTTAGGGAACAAAACTAAAACTGAACTGGCTACAAAGTAAACAAAAACAGAATGCTGGACGACAGCAAAGACTTACAGCGTGTTGAGCAAAGATGGCGTCCACAAAGTACATCCGAAAATGACATGACAATCAACAATATCCCCACAAAGAAGGAGAGCAACATCTTGAATATTTTTGATTGCTAAAACCAAGTAGACGCCCAAGGAAGACATGAAACTGCTACTGGAAAATACCAACAAAACAGGAGAAGTCACCAAAATAGGAGTGCAAGACAAGAAGTAAAACACTACACACAGGAAAAGAGCAAAAAAGTCCAAATAAGTCAGGGTGTTATGTGACAGGTGGTACAGTACACCAACTTTGAGAAAAGAGCTATCGTGATGCATGCTTGCTTATGCTTTAAAGTCATATCCAACAATTGTGACAACGACTTTTTACTGTCAACTGAGTTTCATTTTTTTATGATTTCTGCTGGTGGTGTGCCTCCGGAATATTTCAATGAAAATAATGTGCCTTGGCTCAAATAAGGTTGAAAAACACTGCCGTAGATGTGTTACTGATTAGCATTAGCATTTTCACATGGCTATGTCAACACCTTTGAAATTTGTTAATGAAAACTACGAATAAGATGCACTTTACAATCCAATACATTGTGTGTGATAAGTACAATACTTCAATCAATCAATCAAAGTTTATTTATATAGCCCTTAATCACGGGTGCCCCCAAGGGCTGCACAAACCACAACGACATCCTCGGCTCATATCCCACAACAGGGCAAGAAAAAAACTCAAACCAATGGGAAACAATGAGAAACCTTGGAGGGGACCGCAGATGTGGGGACCCCCACCTCCTGGGCAACCGGTGTAATGGACGTCGAGTGGATCTACAAACCCCGTTACCATATGAGTTGAAAAATTGTGTGAGATGTAAATATAAACGGAATACAATGATTTGCAAATCCTTTTCAACCCATATTCAGTTGAATATGCTACAAAGACAACATATTTGATGTTCAAACTGATAAACATTTTTTTTTTTGCAAATAATCATTAACTTTAGAATTTGATGCCAGCAATACGTGACAAAGAAGTTGGGAAAGGTAGCAATAAATACTGATAAATTTGAGGAATGCTCATCAAACACTTATATGGAACATCCCACAGGTGTGCAGGCTAATTGGGAGCAGGTGGGTGCCATGATTGGGTATGAAAGCAGATTCCATGAAATGCTAAGTAATTCACAAACAAGGATGGGGAGAGGGTCACCAATTTGTAAGCGAATTGTCGAACAGTTTTAGAACAACATTTCTCAACGAGCTATTGCAAGGAATTTAGGGATTTTACCATCCATCCATCCATTTTCTACCGCTTATTCCCTTTCGGGGTCGCGGGGGGCGCTGGCGCCTATTACCATCTACGATCCGTAAAATCATCAAAAGGTTCAGAGAATCGGGAGAAATCACTGCACGTAAGCAATGATATTATGGACCTTTGATCCAACAGGCGGTACTGCATCAAAAACCGACATCAGTGTGTAAAGGATATCACCACATAGGCTCAGGAACACTTCAGAAAACCACTGTCAGTAACTATAGTTGGTCGCTGCATCTGTAAGTGCAAGTTAAAACTCTACTATGCAAAGCGAAAGCCATTTATCAACAACACCCAGGAACGCTGCCGGCTTTGCTGGGCCCGAGCTCATCAAAGATGGACTGATGCAAAGTGGAAAAGTGTTCTGTGGTCTGACGAGTCCACATTTCAAATTATATTTGGAAACTGTGGACGTGGTGTCCTCCGGAACAAAGAGGAAAATAAGCATCCGGATTGTTATAGGCGCAAAGTTCAAAAGCCAGCATCTGTGATGGTATGGAGATGTATTAGTGCCCAAGGCATGGGTAACTTACACATCTGTGAAGGCACCATTAATGCTGAATGGTCCATACAGGTTTTGGAGCAACATATGTTGTCATCCAAGCAACGTTATCGTGGACGCCCCTGCTTATTTCAGCAAAACAATGCCAAGCCACGTGATACAACAACGTGGCATCGTAGTAAAAGGGTGCGGGTACTTTCCTGGCCCGCCTGCAGTCCAGACCTGTCTCCCATCGAAAATGTGTGGCGCATTATGAAGAGTAAAATGCGACATCGAGACCCCGGACTGCTGAACAACTTAAGCTGTACATCAAGCAAGAATGGGAAAGAATTCCACTTTCAAAGCTTCAACAATTAGTTTCCTCAGTTCCCAAACGTTTATTGAGTCTAGTTAAAAGAAAATGTGATGTAACACAGTGGTGAACATGCCCTTTCCCAACTACTTTGGCACGTGTTGCAGCCATGAAATTCAAAGTTAATAATTATTTGCAAAAAAAAAAAAGTTTATGAGTTTGAACATCAAATATGTTGTCTTTGTAGTGCATTCAACTGAATAAGGGTTGAAAAGGATTTGCAAATCATTGTATTCCGATTATATTTACGTCCAACACAATTTCCGAACTAATATGGAAACGGGGTTTGTACATGGCTGACACGGAGAAGACACAGTTGAAGTGAAGACACGTAAATAAGACCACCCAAGAAACTGCGCATCCTGAAAAGTGGGTCAGAAAGCGGCTTGAAGATGGTCTGTGAAATATAAACTATGCAACATTTTGAGCAAAGAACCACAACGGAGACCACGAGAAAAGGTTTTAAATGTAGAAAAAAATAATAATAGTATGACCCATTTAAAATAAATGTCATCTGTTGAAACTGCTTTGTCTTGGAAGGCCAAGCAAAACTGATTTAAATTTATTTCAGTGGTCGATGTTTATTTGAGATAGAAGTGTTTTTAGTTAGGACCGCCGTCATAGAACCAATTAAGTTCGTAAATTGAGGTACAACGTTTTATGTCATTTTAATCTTTGTCTATTCTGTACCCAAACTGAACCATGAAGACTAAAATACATACTAAGCGTGATGATGTCGTACTGTCACACCGACTATAACAACTGTTTACGTGACCTCCATTGTCCTTGCTCCCTGCTTACCCTTTGGCCCCGTGACATCATCCTCGCTTAAACCTTAATACCAATCCTCATCGATCATTCATACCTCTTAAGCTCGTATCGAAGACTAAAGCTCACGGAGTCCCAGATAAACCGCGTTCCATTTATCTAATGAAAGCAGAACTATATATCTTCCATGACGTGAAAGGTTGCACTTGCATGTTGAGACGACACAGACCACTTAAGAGCATACAAGCAAACCAACACTTTTCTTTACTTCGCCATGAATTTGTCGTGTCTACGAACCAAACACTGAGTTATTATTCTCATTTTGAAGCCCATAAGTCATTCGAACGTGCCGCTACAATGGGTATGCATCAAAGGACGGGTACGTGTCATATGTCCTCTATTTGTGACCGAAGCACTCTTATGTTTTTAGGTAGCCTCTGCAAAAAATACAAGTCAAAAATCCTCCATATCTGACGGAAGCACTTATCTTTTTTTGCACACATACAAGTCAAAAGAAGACATAAAAAACCTTTCTACCACTTGGCTTCAATACTAATTACACTTGATTCATGTACATCTAAAGTGAACGTATGATGAAAGTCATCTAAGTGATGAGTGATGAATTAATCATTGTTATGATCATGTATTGATAGTGTTGTGTATTTATTATTGTATGGGCATATACAGTAGTTGTTTATTTTGCCGACTGTAAAACAAAGTTAACTGATCGTGTACATTTTATTGTATACTAATTAGTTTTTTTTGATGGTGAGCTACATATGCATACACACATACATTTTCCATACATACATACATACATACTTTCATTATTTATACATACAAACATATTGTAAATACATTCATACATTTTTCATACATACAATAAATACGTATTGTACATACTTTCATTATTCATACATACAAACATATTGTACATATATACAAACATACATTATTCATACATACATACAGTCCAGACCAAAGGATTAAAGTTAAAGTACCAATGATTGTGACACACACACTTGGTGTGGTGAGATTATCCTCTGCATTTGACCCATCACCCTCACCACCTGAGAGGTGAGGGGAGCAGTGAGCAGCAGTGGTGGTGATTTAATCCCCAATTCCAACCCTTGATGCTGAGTGCCTAGCAGGGAGGTAATAGGTCCCATTTTCATAGTCTTTGGTATGACTCGGCCGGGGTTTGGACACACCTTTTCATTTCAATGCGTTTTCTTTACTTTCAAGACTATTTACATTGTAGATTGTCACTGAAGGCATCAAAACTGTGACGTGAAAACCATTTCAGGTGACTACTTCTTTAAGCTCATCGAGAGAATACCAACAGTGTGCAAAGCAGTCATCAGAGCAAAGGGTGGCTATTTTAAAGAAACTAGAATATAAAACATGTTTTCAAATAGTTCACCTTTTTTCGTTAAGTACATAACTCCACATGTGTTCATTCATAGTTTTGATGCCTTCAGCAACAATCTACAATGTAAAAAGTCATGAAAATAAAGAAAACATATTGAATGAGAATGTGTGTCCAAACATACATACATACATACATACATACAAACATACATACATACATAGACACATTAGTCATACGTACATACAACACATACATACGCTTGGCGGTAAGATATAACAAACACTTATTTTCCACTTTGCCTTACCAAAATATAATTTTACCTTTTTATATGAACTTTGGTCATTATAAGGAATTTAAACACATCATCGTTGAACATATTGTGTTGAACTGTGTTGTTGTCAATGGAGGCGATTAGTTTTTGGTTCATACCTGATTATTTATAGTAAATATACATCTTTAAATATCTTAGAGAAGGTTAGTATCACAGTATCTGTTAATATATAATTATGAAAGTACAGAGACTGCATTTGTGCTCGTTGAGTTCCGTAATGCTAACACTCAGGTTCCCAAAACCAAATGTATTTCTTGTCGCCGAGAAAATATTACAATAGCCACTATGGGCTGCGGTCAGCACCCAGTGTGTCAAAGTATTCTTTATGGCCCTGGATTATGAGTTTATGGTGTCGTATCATAGCTGGAACTAAAACACGGCGGACTCATACAATGAAACTGTCAAAACGTGGACTTTGGGGTTTGTTTTTCCGGAATGTAAAGGAAAGTTGGCGCCGGCAAGGCATGATTTAATCTTAACTCGAAACAGGAACAAACAAAAAGTGCTCACAAGGAGGTACAAAAATTTGTCTGCACTAAGGCAGAAACTATGAACATGAAACAAAACTCGATAACCGTGGCATGAAAAAACAAAAACTTACGTGGCATGGCATGAAGCAAAACTATGGACAGTATCAGAGGTAAAGTCGCCAGGCTGACTTCCCGGCAACTTTTGGTTTAAATAATAGTTACATGATTAGTGAAAACAGGTGCGTGACTTGGGGACAGGTGAAAACTAATGGGTTGGCATGGAAACAAAACAATGGAGTGTACAAACAGGAACTAATGGAGTCTTGAAGCAAACTAACACAACTAAACAAAACATGACCACCAAGACATGACAGAAACTAGGAAAACATTCTTTTCTTTTCATACTTTATTAAGAACATGAGCACATTTACAACACAGACTTTTGACAAGAACAAGAAAGTTTGATCACATTACGCCTGTACTGGCTCACCTGCACTGGCTTCCTGTGCACTTAAGATGTGACTTTAAGGTTTTACTACTTACGTATAAAATACTACACGGTCTAGTCCCAGCCTATCTTGCCGATTGTATTGTACCGTATGTCCAGGCAAGAAATCTGCGTTCAAAAGACTCCGGCCTATTAGTGATTCCTAGAGCCCAAAAAAAGTCTGCGGGCTATAGAGCGTTTTCCGTTCGGGCTCCAGTACTCTGGAATGCCCTCCCGGTAACAGTTCGAGATGCCACCTCAGTAGAAGCATTTAAGTCTTACCTTAAAACTCATCTGTATACTCTAGCCTTTAAATAGACCTCCTTTTTAGACCAGTTGATCTGCCGCTTCTTTTCTTTCTCCTATGTCCCCCCCTCCCTTGTGGAGGGGGTCCGGTCCGATGACCATGGATGAAGTACTGGCTGTCCAGAGTCGAGACCCAGGATGGACCGCTCGTCGGGACCCAGGATGGACCGCTCGCCTGTATCGGTTGGGGACGTCTCTACGCTGCTGATCCGCTTGAGATGGTTTCCTGTGGACGGGACTCTCGCTGCTGTCTTGGATCCGCTTGAACTGAACTCTCGCGGCTGTGTTGGAGCCACTATGGATTGAACTTTCACAGTATCATGTTAGACCCGCTCGACATCCATTGCTTTCGGTCCTCTAGAGAGGGGGGGTTGCCCACATCTGAGGTCCTCTCCAAGGTTTCTCATAGTCAGCATTGTCACTGGCGTCCCACTGGATGTGAATTCTCTTTGCCCACTGGGTGTGAGTTTTCCTTGCCCTTTTGTGGGTTCTTCCGAGGATGTTGTAGTCGTAATGATTTGTGCAGTCCTTTGAGACATTTGTGATTTGGGGCTATATAGATAAACATTGATTGATTGATTGACAATACATCACACAGTTTCATATCACCTTACATCGCATCATGTCCGAAAAGGAGTAGGAAAATTCGAAGCTTATTTAATCCTATACCCCTTTCCCACGTCAGAGTGCCCACGAATATATACATTCATCTACTGACTTTCCTTACAGCAAAATAGCAAATTGACATCCCTGTATGAGTAGTTCTGTAACATGTAATCAATTAAATCAGTCATTACCAACATACTGAGATGAAGAACATATTATTTTCAATAAGGTTGAAAGTGTTTCTCATAATTCTTCTTCTTTGTACTTTGTAAGCACTATTAATTTGAACAGCCTCTTAAACTGGATCATATCAGTACAATGTTTAATTTCTTTACTTAATCCATTCCATAATTTAATTCCACATACTGATATGCTAAAGGTTTTAAGTGTTGTCCGTGCATACAAATGTTTTATATTCCTCTAAGATTATATTTTTCCTCTTTAGTTGAGAAGAAGTGTTGTACATTATTTGGTAGCAGGTTATAATTTCAATCAATCAATCAATGTTTATTTATATAGCCCCAAATCACAAATGTCTCAAAGGACTGCACAAATCATTACGACTACAACATCCTCGGAAGAACCCACAAAAGGGCAAGGAAAACTCACACCCAGTGGGCAGGGAGAATTCACATCCAGTGGGACGCCAGTGACGATGCTGACTATGAGAAACCTTGGAGAGGACCTCAGATGTGGGCAACCCCCCGTCTCTAGAGGACCGAAAGCAATGGATGTCGAGCGGGTCTAACATGATACTGTGAAAGTTCAATCCATAGTGGCTCCAACACAGCCGCGAGAGTTCAGTTCAAGCGGATCCAAGACCGCAGCGAGAGTCCCGTCCACAGGAAACCATCTCAAGCGGATCAGCAGCGTAGAGACGTCCCCAACCGATACAGGCGAGCGGTCCATCCTGGGTCCCGACGAGCGGTCCATCCTGGGTCTCGACTCTGGACAGCCAGTACTTCATCCATGGTCATCGGACCGGACCCCCTCCACAAGGGAGGGGGGGACATAGGAGAAAGAAAAGAAGCGGCAGATCAACTGGTCTAAAAAGGAGGTCTATTTAAAGGCTAGAGTATATAATTTGCTTTGTACATCATTTTAGCTTTTGCAATTTTATCAAATCATCGAGCTTTAATATTTTCGACTCAATAAATAAATGGTTTATATGTTCTCTATGTCCAACATTATGCATTATTCCATATATGGCCATATATCTGCTGACATCAAAATGGTTTTGTTTGGAACAATGTAAAATTGTTTTATTAATATTTCCACAATGCATTTACTTCACTTATGGGGACCCCGAATTCCTAAAAAACAGGTACCATTTTCATGAAAACTGCTTGCAAGAGGTTTCAAGTACTGCTAGCTTTTGCGGGACTAACAGCACAAACTTGGCGAATCGAGGTTTCTCAGGGGCAAGGCCAGGCCAAGACAGACTGATTCCACGACTCGTTGCAGCGACTGAACAGATGATAGGTTTGTCTATCTCTGCTCTTGTGTAGAGTATGTCGCTATGCTCTGACAGGCATGGTCCACCACAGACTTTGTGACAGTAACGTGATTGGAACTGCCAGGATGTCCAGCCTCACCCAGAAGCTGTGATTTGTCTTCGGGGTTTGCTCCCTTAGCCTTTGGTCAACCAAGACCTTAACCACAAGGCAGCGGTAAAAACAGGTACCAAAAGGCATGAAAAGTCGCTTTTTTCATAGGATGACGCTTTTAATTATTTTAAGAATATTTCTCCGACTTGACTTCGCATTATCCCTCTTGCAATATTATGCCGCGTTGGCGTTTTTGTTGGGGAAATGGTGCTTGACGGGCACCGCTTCTGGCACTGCGGCAGTGCTCCAACCTCTTCCATCGTCATCTGGTCACGCTGCAGCACACTTCTCACACTGTACCAGTCAAATAACACCACACAGGTGCTTCAAATGTGTGATTTTTACAGAAAAAAAAAAAAAAAAAATCTGCAAAAATTCTATACCTGAATTATTTTATCCTGACGGGCATCTTGGATGTTTGCGTCTCCGTCACCTGGCAGTAAATCTGATGAATAATTCATTCTTTTTTTCCCTCTAACGCAGCTCTTGACCATCGATGACGACTTCTGCGGCCTGGACATGAACGCACCGCTGGGCGTGTCGGAGATGGTGCAAGGCAAGTCCCTCTTCTCGGACGCCAATGACAAAATGACCTCGGTGGTGGCCTACGTGTACAAGAACCACTCGCTGGTCTTCGTGGGCACCAAGAGCGGACGCGTGAAAAAGGTAAGCCGAGGCGGCGTGCTGCGTAAGGAGAGCGAGTGGTAGTAGAGGCGGATTGACTTTCAGGCCAACTTGCTGAGTCGGCTGTATTTGCTGCAGGGAGAGGTGCTGGAGAGAATTTGACTGTTTTGAGGAAGCGGGGGTGTGATGAAGAGAGTCCCTCAGGGGGGTTTTATTCCTGTAGTCAAACCGACAGTATCTGGTGTCTCTACATCCTCCACTACGTTACACACACACACTTACTGTACATCCCCTCTATCAAGACTTTCCTTCACTTTGGACGTAAATCCCATCCCCCAAGGGGTGCCGATTGGTGCAGGCGTCAGCATGATGTAGAACTTGCTAGACCGCACGCATCAGCACCTTGCAGAACTGTTCGGACTCTTATCTGTTTCCTTAGGCAAATTTACGGAAAACTGTTTTTTTTTATGTAAGCAACTGTATGACTTTGTATTGCGGGGATAACCAACTATACTGTGTCAAGGGCCACCAGGACATAGCATTTGCGTAACGTCACCAAATGCCTAAAATAGTCGCCAAAACGGCATTAATCTCCTTAATTCTTACTAACACAAACTGTTTGAAATGACCATTTTGCTGTTTTAAGGTGTCACAGCCTGCCTCGGGTGAAGGTAATGTAACCTTTTCAAACCAGACTTCACATCAAGGATGGCAAGTCACGCAGTTGGCAACAGTTTACATTTATTTAAATCCCAAAAAGTGTCAAGAGGTGAACAAAAACAGGAGGACAAAGCACCCACAATCTCAGTAGATCTTTGATGCATGTAGCGCGAAACTCTTGCTCAGGACAGAGAACCTCCTCTGGCAGTGACAGACAGCAGACAGTAGTGTTGTGTCGTTCGCGAACAATTCGTTCGAACGAACGAATCTTTTGAGTGAACGTACTGAACCGAATCACATCATGAACTGATTAGTTCCTTTCTCAGTTCAGTTGAGCTCCGCCGCGACCATGCCGGTATGAGTGGAACTGGCGCGAATCACGTGAATCACGTTCGCGAACGTACTGACACAGAGAACTGACTGTGTCGCGACGTGAATCCCGTGAATCACGTTCGCGAATGTACTGACACAGAGAACTGACTGTGTCGCGACGTGAATCCCGTGAATCACGTTCGCGAACGTACTGTCACAGAGAACTGACTGTGTCGCGACATGAATCCCGTGAATTACGTTCGCGAACGTACTGACGCAGGGAACTGACTGTGTCGCGACGTGAATCCCGTGAATCACGTTCGCGAACGTACTGATGCAGAGAACTGACTGTGTTGCGACGTGAATCCCGTGAATCACGTTCGCGAACGTACTGACGCAGAGAACTGACTGTGTCGCGACGTGAATCCCGTGAATCACGTTCGCGAACGTACTGACACAGAGAACTGACTGTGTCGTGACGTGAATCCCGTGAATAACGTGAATCACGTTCGCGAACGTACTGACACAGACAACTGACTGTGTCGCGACGTGAATCCCGTGAATCACGTTCGCGAACGTACTGACACAGAGAACTGACTGTCTCGCGACGTGAATCCCGTGAATCACGGGATTCACGTTTGTGAATGTACTGACGCAGAGAACTGACTGTGTCGCGACGTGAATCCCGTGAATCACGTTCGCGAACGTACTGACACAGGGAACTGACTGTGTCGCGACGTGAATCCCGTGAATCACGTTCGCGAACGTACTGACACAGGGAACTGACTGTGTCGTGACGTAAATCCCGTGATTCACGTTCGTGAACGTACTGACGCAGAGAACTAACTGTGTCGCGACGTGAATCCCGTGAATCACGTTCGCGAACGTACTGACACAGGAAACTGACTGTGTCGCGACGTGAATCCCGTGAATCACGGGATTCACGTTCGCGAACGTACTGAAGCACAGAACTGACTGTGTCGCGACATGAATCCCGTGAATCACGTTCGCGAACGTACTGACACAGGGAACTGACTGTGTCGCGACGTGAATCCCGTGAATCACGGGATTCACGTTCGCGAACGTACTGACGCACAGAACTGACTGTGTCGCGACATGAATCCCGTGAATCACGTTCGCGAACGTACTGACACAGTGAACTGACTGTGTCGTGACGTAAATCCCGTGATTCACGTTCGTGAACGTACTGACGCAGAGAACTAACTGTGTCGCGACGTGAATCCCGTGAATCACGTTCGCGAACGTACTGACACAGGGAACTGACTGTGTCGCGACGTGAATCCCGTGAATCACGGGATTCACGTTCGCGAACGTACTGAAGCACAGAACTGACTGTGTCGCGACATGAATCCCGTGAATCACGTTCGCGAACATACTGACACAGGGAACTGACTGTGTCGCGACGTCAATCCCGTGAATCACATGATTCACGTTCGCGAACGTACTGACGCAGAGAACTGACTGTGTTGCGACGTGAATCCCGTGAATCACGTTCGCGAACGTACTGACACAGGGAACTGACTGTGTCGCGACGTCAATCCCGTGAATCACGTGATTCACGTTCGTGAACGTACTGACGCAGAGAACTGACTGTGTCGCGACGTCAATCCCGTGAATCACGTTCGCGAACGTACTGACACAGGGAACTGACTGTGTCGCGACGTCAATCCCGTGAATCACGTAATTCACGTTCGTGAACGTACTGACGCAGAGAACTGACTGTGTCGCGACGTGAATCCCGTGAATCACGTTCGCGAACGTACTGACGCAGAGAACTGACAGTGTCGCGACTTGAATCCCGTGAATCACGTTCGCGAACGTACTGACGCAGAGAACTGACTGTGTCGCGACGTGAATCCCGTGAATCACGTTCGCGAACGTACTGACGCAGAGAACTGACTGTGTCGCGACGTGAATCCCGTGAATCACGTTCGCGAACGTACTGACGCAGAGAACTGACTGTGTCGTGACGTGAATCCCGTGAATCACGTTCGCGAACGTACTGACGCAGAGAACTGACTGTGTCGTGACGTGAATCCCGTGAATCACGTTCGCGAACGTACTGACGCAGAGGACTGACTGTGTCGCGACGTGAATCCCGTGAATCACGTTCGCGAACGTACTGACGCAGAGAACTGACTGTGTCGTGACGTGAATCCCTTGAATCACGTTTGCGAACGTACTGACACAGAAAAGTGACAGTGTCGCGGAGGATGACGTCACATTGAGGATCTCGTTCAGTCACTGTGTGCGTCGTTTATTGGGTGCTGAGGGCTTGTGTCGTTCGCCAACTGACACACAGCGAGATCTGCAGCTGGGGAAGCTGTTACTGACTGACTGACTCATGATTCGCCGACTTATTTTTCATATCGTGTTTATTATATACCGCTTTTAGAGTGATCATAATTGAAAAAAAAAAAAAAAAAAAAAAAAACACATTGGATGTGATATAAAAGGAAGAGTGATTTTTATTACATTTTAATACATGTATGTTTTGTTAGAAACATTACATGTTAAAATGATAAAATGTAATGTGAAAAAAGAAAACTTGTAACACATTTTAGAATCGTTTTTTTGTATCTTGTCAAATCCGCTATGAATTGTTAAAATAAATATAATGTAATAACGTAGAAAATAATTGCATTTCAAACACATTTAAGAATATATTTAAATTTTGTCGTCAAGTCAAATGTTAAAATGTAAAAATAATAATACCATTTGTAAATTTGTATGTAATTTTTACCACTTTAAAAAACTTTTTTTTTAAATTTTGTTTTCAGATCCATTTTAAAATGTCATTGAGACCTCATGGAGAGGACACAAAAAAAGAAGAAGGAAAAAAAAGAAAATAATATTTGTAGCAAATTTTAAAATAAATTGTTATTATCTTGTCAGATTCACACACACCGAGATCTGCAGCTGGGGAAGCTGTTACTGACTGACTCATGATTCGCCGACCTGCACACAGAACTGCTGCTGCAGAAGTGATTCGGTGAACGAATCTTTTGAACGAATCAATTTAAGGAACTGATTCTAGTGATTCAGTACAGTCAATTGAACTGCCGATCCCATCACTAGCAGACTGACAGAAAAATTACAGTTTCCCACTTAAGTAGCCCATAGCCCCGCCCACTAGCTGGGACCAATTTAACAGGGGGAATTAAGAAATCAGTTTATTTTATAATTTACACCATGACGGAATAAATAAAGTACTATCTAATCTAATCTAATCTAATCTAAATAACCATCACATGTTTAAAAAGTATTCACAAAGTAGTTTTGCATTTTTAAAGCAATCATTTTTGTACACAGTGTATTCAGGTTTAGACAATACAATTTTCAAATGTCCACTGTCCCTCAGTAACACCCAGCTCCTGAAAATCATGGTTTGGCCCAAATTAGGCCTAATTAGTCAAGGCAGGTGTGCTCAGCTACATAAAGCCTTCGGCCCCACTGTGACTCCTTTAGCCACACATTCAGAGCCATGGTGAGTGAGATGTTTCAATTTGTTTGTTGCGCATGCTTTCCACTGACTCAAAAAAATGTGCATGGTTTGAGAGGAAGACCAAGGTCAAACAGTGACAGTGTGGGTTCAAACTGTCACATCAGGACCCATTAAAAAAAAAAAAAGTTAAAGATTATCTATGTGCAACAATGCTCGTCATAGATCCTCTATACGTGACGGGTGCACTCTTTTATTTTTATTCATATACTAAAAAAAATGTGATTCAAAGTACCTCTATGTTTGACAGAAAATCCCTGTGGTTTTTGAGGACCTATTGCAAAAATGCCAGTCCAAGATCTCTATATGTGAATGGAGCTCTTTGGTGTTTTTAGTGATCTACTGCAAAAACGTTAATAATAATAATAATAATAATAATGGATTAGATTTATATCGCGCTTTTTTTTTATTAGATACTCAAAGCGCTCACAGAGAAGTGGGAACCCATCATTCATTCACACCTGGTGGTGGTAAGCTACATGTGTAGCCACAGCTGCCCTGGGGCAGACTGACGGAAGCGTGGCTGTCAGTTTGCGCCTACTGCCCCTCCGACCACCACCAATCATTCATTCATCATTCATTCACCAGTGTGAGCGGCACCGGGGGCAAGGGTGAAGTGTCCTGCCCAAGGACACAACGGCAGCCATTTGGATGTCAATAGGTGGGAAGCGAACCTGCAACCCTCAGGTTTCTGGCACGGCCGCTCTACCCACGACGCCATTAATCAAAGATATTCCATATTTGACAGAAGCACTTTATGGATAAACTGCAAAAATGCTAGTCAAAGACCCCCATATGCAACGCATTTGTTATTTGTTAAGACCTACTGCACAAACGTGAGTGAAAACTAATCGAGATATGATGAGAACTTGTTGCTATTTGTAAGACCCGCTACAAAAAAGCCAGTCCAAGATCTTTATATGCAACTGGGGCCTTTTACAGTTTTTAATGAGCTATTGCAAAAACTCTTGTCAAACACCATCATACGCAGCCTGAGTGCCTTGTTACATTTGCGCATCTACTGCAAAAAGGCAAGCCATTGATCCATTAATATGGTACATCAGGGTCCTCAAACTACAGCCGTATCCGGCCCAAGGGAAGTCCCAAGTTAAAAAAAAAAAAAACATTTAAAAATATTGTTTATTAAAATATGTCCTTTCTAATCCATTTTCTACTGCTCGTTACTCTGTGTCTCCTAGCCGTTCAGGCAAATCATATTGTCTAAAAATGCATTTTCTCAAGTGCGCACTATTTCAGGAATAGTGAGAGGAATATATATATATATATATATATATATATATATATATATATATATGTATATATATATATATATATATATACATGTATACAGTGCAGGCCAAAAGTTTGGACACACCTTCTCATTCAATGCGCTTTCTTTATTTTCATGACTATTTACATTGTAGATTGTCACTGAAGGCATCAAAACTATGAATGAATACGTGGAGTTTTATGTACTTAACAAAAACAAAGGTGAAACAACTAAAAACACGTTTTATATTCTTGTTTCTTCAAAATAGCCACCCTTTGCTCTGATTACTCTTGGCATTCTCTCGATGATTTTCAAGAGGTAGTCACCTGAAATGGTTTTCACTTTACATAAAGATCATCGAGAGAATGCCAAGAGTGTACGAAGCAATAATCAGACCAAAGGGTGGCTATTTTAAAAACACGAGAATATGAAACATGGCTTCAGTTATTTCACCTTGTTTTGTTAAATACATAACTCCACATGTGTTTATTCATAGTTTTCATGCCCTCAGGGACAATCTACAATGTAAATACTCATGAAAATAAAGAACACGTATTGAATGAGGAGAAGTTGTGTGCAAACTTTCGGCCTGTACTGCATATATTAATGCGAATCTTTGGGTGACGCACGATTCGATTCAATATCGATTCTTGGGGTCACGATTCGACAATATATCGATTTTTTCCGATTTGATTCTCGATTCAAAAACAATATTTTTCCGATTCAAAGCGATTCTGTATTCATTCAAGACATTCGATTTCAGCAGGATCTACCCCAGTCTGCTGACATGCTAGCAGAATAGTAGATTTAAAAAATAAAATAAAAATAAGCTTTTATAATTGTAAAGGACAATGTTTTATCAACTGATTGCAAGAATGTAAATTTTTTTTAACTATTAAACAAACCAAAAATATGACTTATTTCATCTTTGTGAAAATATTGGACACAGTGTGTTGTCAAGCTTATGAGATGCGATGCAAGTGTAAGTCACTGTGACACTATTATTTTTTTTTTATAAATGTCTAATGATAAAGTAAATAAGGGATTTTTAATCATTGCTATGCTGAAATTATAACTAATATTGATACTGTTGTTGATAATATTAATTTTTGTTTCACTACTTCTGGTTTGTTCTGTGTCGTGTTTGTGTCTCCTCTCAATTGCTCTGTTTATTGCAGTTCTGAGTGTTGCTGGGTCAGGTTTGGTTTTGGAATTGGATTGCATTGTTATGGTATTGCTGTGTAGTGGTTTGTTGGATTGATAAAAAAAGAATAGATTTTTTAATAATGACAATCGATTCTGAATCGCAGAACGTATTCGATTTGTATTTGAATTGTTTTCCCCCCCACACCTCTAAAGATATACTGCAGAAATGTAATTCAAAGATCCTCTATGTTTGATGGAAACACCCTGTGGTTTTTGAAGACCCATCACAAAAATGCAAGTCCAAGATCCTCCATATAAAACAGAGGCACTTTTCTGCTACACAATGCTCATCCAAGATCCCAATGTGGAGACTTTTGTTGACTTTAATGATCTACTGCAAAAAGGCAAGTCAAAGATCCTCCTGTGGGCTGGTGTGACGTCATTTACACGCCAGGTACTTACCGCTAAAGCAAAGCCCCGCGGTTTTTGAACATGTGACACTCGAAGCTCTCAGCCAAACATGATTTTCCTCAGCACTCAGCAGGGAAACAACACAGATCAGTCAGGTTTCAGCGTGTTAAGGCTTGTACTCCAGGCGTCCCCCACATCCCCTCCTCTCCGGGCTAATAGGATGATGCTGTGCTGCGAGGTGTGCTGGGCGGGCCGCCGTCGTCGCTTTTCACCCTTTTTCCACTCGCCTCCTAAGACCGCGGCTGAGACTAATTCCTGGATTCGCAAGTCTGCAGGAAAAAGGGTTGAGCTGCTGGAGGATGTGGTGCTTATTCCTGATGTGTCTTTAAATGTGGGCAAAAGAAGACAGAAGTGTGGCTAACAACATCATTAACAACGCATGCACACACACACACACTTTCACACACACACACACACGCAAACAGTTATTTTGACGTTGTTTGTTGTGCTTGATGGCTGGCCCCTTCCTGTGTTTGTTTTTATTGCACTCAGGAGCAAAGCGGTGGCGGCGCGGCGCTCGCTCGTCGCGAGGCAATAACCATCGCGCAGCAGAGCAACTCTGTAATCATATTTTATACCTGCTGCTCATGTATGATAATGAGCAGGAAATTTAGTGTCTGCCAGTAATAAAAACACCGCCAATTCTCAATATCGCCTTTGCTTGAGGATGCCAGGAACAAATGTGGCTGCCTAATGACGCTTCGTAGATACATACACATCAACAAAGTCAACAAATAAGAATGTAATCAAGGTTTCGGAGCCTGAAAACGCCAATAAATATGTAGTTGCTGTTTTTAAGAAACGTCCACGAAAAAATTCCAGTCAAAGATCCTGTACTGAATGTGACTTTACTCTGTTTAAAGGCCTACCGAAATGAGATGTTCTTATTTAGACGGGGATAGCAGGTCCATTCTATGTGTCATACTTGATCATTTCGCGATATTGCCATATTTTTGCTGAAAGGATTTAGTAGAGAACATCGACGATAAAGTTCACACATTTGGTTCTAAAAAAAAAGCCTCGCTTTTACCGGAAGTCGCAGACGATGACGTCACAAGGGTGAGGGCTCCTCACTTCCTCACATTGTTTTTAATGAGAGCCTCCAGCAGCAAGAGCTATTCAGACAGAGAAAACGACAATTTCCCCATTAATTTGAGCGAGGATGAAACATTTGTGGATGATGATATTGATAGCGAAGGACTAGAAAATAATAACAATAAAATAAAATAAAAAGTGACGGCTCCGGGCTGCGGCAGTGTGAGCGCTTCAGATGTAATTAGACACATTTACTAGGATAATTCTGGAAGATCCCTTATCTGCTTATTGTTTCAATAGTGTTTTAGTGAGATTGTAAAGACATACCTCAAAGTCGGAGGGCTGCGGTGAACACGCAGTGTCTCAGAGAGAAGCCGAGGAGCCAAGCTCACAGCTGCCTTTTAAACAGCTACAGCAGGAGGACGAACAATCCAATAATGTCTCCGGTAAGATATATATATCACAATTTTCCCATCCAAAAACATGCTGGTTGACGTAAAGAAACATGTTCACTTGACCGCTCTGCTTCACAACAAACAAAGAAACACCGGCTGTGTCTCAGTGCTAAAGACAGCTGCAATACACCGCTTTCCACCAACAGCATTGTTCTTTATAGTCTCCATTATTAATTTAACAAATTGCAAAAGATTCAGCAACACAGATCTCCAAAACACTGTGTAATTATGCGATGAAAAAAGACGACTTTTAGCCGTAACTGGTGCTGGGCTAATATTTCCTGACAGTCCGTGATGTCACGCGCACGCGTCATCATTCCGCGACGTTTTCAACAAGAAACTCGCGGGAAATTTAAAATTGCAATTTAGTCAACTAAACCGTCCGTATTGGCATGTGTTGCAATGTTAATATTTCATCATTGATATATAAACTATCAGACTGCGTGGTCGGTAGTAGTGGGTTTCAGTAGGCCTTTAAAGACCTGCTAAAATGCTGCACAAAGATTATTGATATGACAGGATAATTCTGCTGTTTTTGAGGAGCTACCACAAAAATGCTTGTAAAAAAGACCCTCTACATTTGACTGGAGGGCTTTGCTGCTGTTTAAGAACCTACTGCAAAAACGCCAGTCAAAGATTCCTTATATGACAGGAGTGGGGCTCGCTGCTGTGTTCAAGGATCTACTGCAAAAACACTGGTCAAAGATTCTATGTATGACAGGAGCTACTAGCAGTTTTTGAATAGCTACTTTAAAAATGCTAATCAAAGATTACTACATTGTCTGTAGTCCTTTGCTATTTTTAAAGGCATTCTGCAAAAAGCTAGTCAAAGATCCCCTATGGGGACGGCGTGGCGCAATGGGAGAGTGGCCGTGCGCAACCCGAGGGTCACTGGTTCAAATCCCACCTAGAACCAACCTCGTCACGTCCGTTGTGTCCTGAGCAAGACACTTCACCCTTGCTCCTGATGGGTGCTGGTTGGTGCCTTGCATGGCAGCTCCCTCCATCAGTGTGTGTGAATGGGTGAATGTGGAAGTAGTGTCAAAGCGCTTTGAGTACCTTGAAGGTAGAAAAGCGCTATACAAGTACAACCCATGTGACCACAGTGCTTTGCTATTTTCAAACCCCGCAAAAATGCCGGTCAAAGATCTTCTACATTTTACACGAGGGCTTTGCTGTTTTAAGAACTTGTAAAAACGCTAGTGAAAAGATTGTCTAATTTGACTCGAATCCTTAGCTACTGTTTTCTTAAGAACCCACTTCAAAAACACTCGTCAAAGGTTCTCTATATGCCAGGAGATCCCAGCAATTTTTGATGATCCATCGTAAAAATGCTCGTCAAAGATCCTCTGCATTTAACTCTAGGTCTTTGTTGTTTTTAGGGACCAACTGCAGAATTGCTCTTCATAGATTTCTCTATAATACAGGAGCATCCTGCTGTCTTTAACAGGCGTGGCAAAGATCCTTTTTGCGACTGGATCACTTTGCTGTTTTTGACGATAATACTGTAAAAATTTTAGTCAAAGATCCTCTACAATTACCTCTAGGGTTTGGCTGTTTTTAGGGACCTCCTGGACAAATGATAGTCAAAGATCCTCCAGTTTTACTGGAGTCCTTTGCTGCTGTTTTCTTAAGAACCCTCTTCAAAACCACTAGTTAAAGGTTCTTTATATGCCAGGAACTCCCAGCATTTTTTTGACGATCTACTGTAAAAATGTTAGTCAAAGATCCTCTACATTTACCCCGAGGGCTTTGCTGTTTTTAGGGACCTACCGCAAAATTTTTCTTTACAGATTCTCTATAAGACAGGAGCATCCTGTGGTCTTTAACAGTCTATTGCACAAAGACGTGTTAAAGATCCTCTATGCGACTGGATCACATTGCTGTTTTTGACAATATACTGTAAAAATGCTAGTCAAAATCGTCTACAATTAACTTTAGGGTTTGGCTGTTTTTAAAGACCTCCCGGAAAAATGCTCGTCAAAGATCCCTCAGTTTTACTGGAGTCCCTTGCTACTGTTTACCCAATAACCTTCTTTAAAACCACTAGTCAATGGTTCTTTATATGCCAGGAGCTCCCAGCATTTTTTTACGATCTACTGTCATAAGGTTAATCAAAGATCCTCCACATTTAACTCAAGGGCTTTGCTGTTTTTATGGACTTACCGCAAAATTGTTCTTCAAAGATCCTCTATAAGACAGGATCATCCTACTGTCTTTAACAGTCTATTGCACAAAGACGTGTCAAAGATCCTCTATGCGACTGGATCATTTTGCTGTTTTTGACGATATACTGTAAAAATGCTAGTCAAATATCCTCTACAATTAACTCTAGGGTTTGGCTGTTTTTAAGGACCTCCTGGAAAAATGCTAGTCAAGGATCCTTCAGTTTTACTGGAGATCTTTGCTACTGTTTACCCAAGAACCTACTTTAAAACCACTATGGTTCTTTATATGTCAGAAACTCCCAGCAATTTTTTACGATCTACTGTCAAAAGGTTAGTCAAAGATCTTCTACATTTAACTCAAAGGCTTTGCTGTTTTTAGGGACCTACCGCAAAATTGCTCTTCAAAGATCCTCTGTAAGACAGGATCATCATGCTGTCTTTAAGAGTCTATTGCACAAAGATGTGTCAAAGATCCTCTATGCGACTGGATCATTTTGCTGTTTTTGACAATTTTCTGTAAAAATGCTAGTCAAAGATCCTCTACAATTAACTCTAGGGTTTGGCTTTTTTTAAGGATCTCCTGGAAAAATGCTAGTCAAAGATCCTTCAGTTTTACTGAAATCCTTTGCTACTGTTTACCCATGAACCTACTTTAAAACCATTAGTCAATGTTTTTTTATATGCCAGGATCTCCCAGCAATTTTTTACGATCTACTGTCAAAAGGTTAGTCAAAGATCCTCCACATTTAACTCAAGGGCTTTGCTGTTTTTATGGACTTACCGCAAAATTGTTCTTCAAAGATCCTCTATAAGACAGGATCATCCTACTGTCTTTAACAGTCTATTGCACAAAGACGTGTCAAAGATCCTCTATGCGACTGGATCATTTTGCTGTTTTTGACGATATACTGTAAAAATGCTAGTCAAAGATCCTCTACAATTAACTCTAGGGTTTGGCTGTTTTTAAGGACCTCCTGGACAAATGTTAGTCAAAGATCCTTCAGTTTTACTGGAATCCTTTGCTACTGTTTACCCAAGAACCTACTTTAAAACCACTATGGTTCTTTATATGTCAGAAACTCCCAGCAATTTTTTACGATCTACTGTCAAAAGGTTAGTCAAAGATCTCCTACATTTAACTCAAAGGCTTTGCTGTTTTTAGGGACCTACCGCAAAATTGCTCTTCAAAGATCCTCTGTAAGACAGGATCATCATGCCGTCTTTAACAGTCTATTGCACAAAGATGTGTCAAAGATCCTCTATGCGACTGGATCATTTTGCTGTTTTTGACGATTTTCTGTAAAAATGTTAGTCAAAGATCCTCTACAATTAACTCTAGGGTTTGGCTTTTTTTAAGGACCTCCTGGACAAATGTTAGTCAAAGATCCTTCAGTTTTACTGGAATCCTTTGCTACTGTTTACCCAAGAACCTACTTTAAAACCATTAGTCAATGTTTTTTTATATGCCAGGATCGCCCAGCAATTTTTTACGATCTACTGTCAAAAGGTTAGTCAAAGATCCTCCACATTTACCTCAAGGGCTTTGCTGTTTTTATGGACCTACCGCAAAATTGTTCTCCAAAGATCCTCTATAAGACAGGATCATCCTGCTGTCTTTAACAGTCTATTGCACAAAGACGTGTCAGAGATCCTTTATGCGACTGGATCATTTTGCAGTTTTTGACGATATACTGGAAAAATGCTAGTCAAAGATCCTTCAGTTTTACTGGAGTCCTTTGCTACTGTTTACCCAAGAACCCACTTCAAAACCCCTATGGTTTTTTATATGCCAGGAGCTCCCGGCAATTTTTTACGGTCTACTGTCAAAAGGCTAGTCAAAGATCCTTTACATTCAACTCAAGGGCTTTGCTTTTTTTAGACTTAGACTTAGACAAACTTTAATGATCCAAAAGGGAAATTGTTCGAATTTTTTAGGGACCTACCGCAAAATTGTTCTTCAAAGATCCTCTATAAGACAGGATCATCATGCTCTCTTTAACAGTCTGACTGTTTTTAAGGACCTCCTGGAAAAACGCTAATCAAAGATCCTTCAGTTTTACTGGAGCCCTTTACTACTGTTTACCCAACCAACTTCAAAACCCCTAGTTAATGGTTCTTTATATGCCAGGAGCTCTCAGCAATTTTTGATGATCTACAGTAAAAAGGACCTCCTGGAAAAACGCTAGTCAAAGATTGTCAATAAGACAGGAGCATCCTGCTGTCTTTAACGATCTGTTGCACAAAGGCGAGTCAAAGATCCTCTATACGGCTGGGTCACTTGACTGTTTTTGACGAACTACCGGCAAAATGCAAGACGAATATTCTGCGCGTGACTGAATTGCGTTGCTGTTTTTATGCCTGTCCTGCAAACAACTGATCCTCGGACTTTGCAAACATGATGAAAATAATTTGTATTCTGTCAAAGTTTTGGCATTTTGATGCCAAAGCATCTTCTGTTGTTTGTTCAGACTGTACACATATGGCAGACATCCTTGACAGAAGGTGATCAATATCCTGCCATCCTGAGTACACACACACACACACACACACACACACACACACACACACACACACACACACACACACACACACACACACACACACACACACACTCCATTACAAGCCAATACTCCCCTCCCATATGCATCCTGGTCTCCGCCCCAGCCGTTAAAGTGTATACCATTAGATGACATCACAGGCAATAAAAGACAACACACAACAATAAAAGGCTTCAGTCCACCTCCTTGCTTTATAAGCCCCCCCCACCCCCAACACACCCAGACTAATGGATGTTGATTTATATTCACTCACGCACCTCAACTTGCTTCGTCCAGCCTTCTTTTTGCTGCTTTTAACCGTTATTTATGGTCCTTTGACCGACACATCCGTCGGAATAAAAATGAGCATTACGGTAAAATAGTTTTTTTTTTGGGGGGGGGGGGGGGTGTTGGGTGGAAGGGGTCACTTTTATAACATAGTGAATTTATGAGGGGCGGGAAGCATCTGGTGGATTACATTTAGTTTGCCGGTGAAATGTTTCAATTTGACGAGGGTTTGTTTGGCCTTCGACAGCATGCTGGCTTCTAAAGCAAACATTAGCATAATTGATATTGCCTTTAAATATGGATTAATTACTGAATAACACAGGATTATTTATCACTTAACGCCGCACGTAACTCTGCCTGTCAGACTCTATTGGGGAAAAAAAAAGCAGCCCTCGAGACAACTATGGCCTGCAGACACACATTATAATGACCTAGGTCTGCCGGAGAATAAGAAGACACAGTGGGAGGTATTGATGTTGTCAACACAGGACTTTGTTGCTAGCATATAATCAGACCTCTCTCGATCTATAGTGAAGAAACTTTTGCGCGGCTCTGACGTGAAAGCTTATATTGCACTTTTCACCGAGCAGCGGGGGAGCCCCGCCTGTGAAGGCTTATGGGTGTGTGCGTGGGGAAGGGGATTGAGGGGTACAGAAGCACTTTGTGACACTGAAGAAGAGGAAGAAAGCCACAAAAGAAAGATCGGTAACACTTTAGTATGGGGAACATATTCTAAGTAACAAATAGTTATTTAAGAGTTATTTGGACACTAGTGGAACATATTGTAAGTAACAAAGACCTAATTTAGAACTATTTGGACATGATTAACAATTGTAGTTTTGTGTTGTATTAGTTAGGGTTAGGGTTAGGGTCGAACCCTAAGCCTAAGGCGAACCCTAACACTAACCCTAAATCCAACCCCAACCCCAACCCTAACCCTAACCCCAACCCCAACCCCAACCTCAACCCTAACCCTAACCCCAACCCCAACCCTAACCCTAACCCCAACCCCAACCTCAACCCTAACCCTAACCCCAACCCCAACACCAACCCCAACCCTAACCCTAACCCCAACCCTAATCCTAACCTTAACCCCAACCTCAACCCTAAAACTAACCCTAAATCCAACCCCAACCCCAACCCCAACCCCAACCCCAACCCTAACCCTAACCCCAACCTCAACCCTAATCCTAACCCCAACCCCAACACCAACCTCAACCCTAACCCCTAACCCTAAGTACTTAATGATGAATAATTAAGAGCCAATACGGAAGAAGATGGATGGATGTTACTAATTTACATGTTAAAGGGGAACATTATCACCAGACCTATGTAAGCGTCAATATATTCCTTGATGTTGCAGAAAAAAGACCATATATTTTTTTAACCGATTTCCGAACTCTAAATGGGTGAATTTTGGCGAATTAAACGCCTTTCTATTTATCGCTCTCGGAGCGATGACGTCAGAACGTGACGTCACTTAGGTAATAAAGCCGCCATTTTCTCAAACACATTACAAACACCGGGTCTCAGCTCTATTATTTTCAGTTTTTTCGACAATTTTCTGGAACCTTGGAGACATCATGCCTCATCGGTGTGTTGTTGGAGGGATTCAAGTTGCACCACTGGCCCAAAGATGCGAAAGTGGCAAGAAATTGGACGAAATTTGTTCAAAATACGAGGGTGTGGGGAAAGCCGATGAAACGGTCAGTCGTTTGTTCCGCACACTTTAACGACAAAAGCTATGCTACTACAGAGATGGCAAGATTGTGTGGATATCCTGCGACACTCAAAGCAGATGCATTTCCAACGATAAAGTCAAAGAAATCTGCCGCCAGACCCCCATCGAATGTGCCGGAGTGTCTGCACATTTTACCGGCAATGCTAAGGCAGACATGGCACAGAGATGTATGGATAACCTGCAGATGCATTTCCCACGATAAAGTCAACAAAATCACAGAGTTTTGTTGATGTTATTGACTTATGTGCTAATCAAACATTTGGTCGCGGCATGACTACCAGCTAATCGATGCTAACATGCTATTTAGGCTAGCTTTATGTACATTTGTAGCTATATTTGCATCCAGCGTTTCCCTCCACCCACATTTAATGCCAAACAAACACTTACCAATCGACAGACTTAAATTGATCCAGTGTCACAAGATGCGAAACTTCCGATCGTTTGGTCTGCACATGTTACCAGCGATGCCAAGGCAGACATGGCCGAATAGCGTCAATAGCTATTCGCTCAATAGCTTCAGTTTCTTCTTCAATTTCGTTTTCGCTATCTGCCTCCATACTCCAACCATCCGTTTCAATATATGCGTAATCTGTTGTATCGCTTAAGCCGCTGAAATCCGAGTCTGAATCCTAGCTAATGTCGCTATATCTTGCTGTGCTATCCACCATTTGTTTGTATTGGCATCGCTATGTGACGTCACAGGGAAATGGACGGTGGCTTCACAGATAGCGAAAATTAGGCACTTTAAAGCTTTTTTTAGGGATATTCCGGGATGGGTAAAATTTTGAAAAAAACTTTGAAAAATAAAATAAGCCACTGAGAACTGATTTTTATTGGTTTTAACCCTTCTGAAATTGTGACAATGTTCCCCTTTAACAAGCAACTAATTAATGGTGAATACGTTCTCCATATTAATGTGTTACCGAAAGATCATTTGAAGATCTTAACATTTAGCGTTTTTTTTTACTCACAATTGACGATTGAGGGACTAAGTCATCTCTAAAAGCTCCAATTAATAATATAAAATGAAACTGAATCATATTGATCAATATATAATGCCATTAATAGCGACCCCGAACAGGACAAGCGGTAGAAAATGGACGGATGGCTAATAATTACCTCTAGGAATGTGATAGTTTTTTTTTTTTTTGTTTTTTCCAAATGCCTCAATTTTCTGCATTGGAACTCTCAAGTTGCTGACGCGGCCGCTCTACCGACTGAGCCACACCACCCCATGTCAGTGGGCAGGATGATCTCACTTGAAGTTGATAGCGTGGTCTCCAGTACGGTGATGTCTAAAAATGTGGCCCCTTGCAACACCTAATAATAAAAGTGACTAATAGTACATTTTCCATGTTTGTATATGGGTGGCGTTAATGGCCTTTTCAGTCAGCCATTAATCAGTCAGCCGAAATAGCCGTAAATAAAAAGAATGCTTTACAGCCGAGTGGCGCTAATAAACAAACAGCGTCCGGGGCCTTGCCAAGGTGATATCGATCGGAGCCATAATGCGGAAATGTCATTTCATTGTTGCTTTTATGATCATTTTCACGCACAAACACGTCATTGCTGCAATGACTCAGTGTGTCACTTTGTCCTAACTTCTTAGGCCACTTAGGATTTTTACCGTCTGAAGCAGGGGCTCAAATTCAATTTACCTGAGGGGGGCCGCTGGAGGTCGAGTCAGGGTGAGCCGCACAAAGTGTTCAGAATGACGTTTTAACCAGGTGACATTTGTTGAGTACTTTTGCCAGCAGCTGTGGTCGACCTTAAGTTATTCTAACTGTAAAATGGAATGCAAAAATGTTATTGACTCTGCTTGCTTAACGCAGGTTGCTCTTTGTGTTTCCCAGCGTGTTGTTTTTTTTGCTTGTAATGTTTTGGCAAACTCTACACAAGGCCAAAGTCTTCACCCACTCAGAAGGCCTCATGTCCAAATGTGTTTGGCTCCTATTTCCCCCAGAGGACACAAGTGGAATTACAGACACAATTTCCCAACAGCTCAAAGGCCTACTGAAATTAGATTTTCTTATTTAAACGGGGATAGCAGGTCCATTCTATGTGTCATACTTGATCATTTCGCGATATTGCCATATTTTTGCTGAAATCATTCAGTAGAAAACATCGACGATAAAGTTTGCAACTTTTGGTTGCTAATAAAAAAAACCTTGCCTGTACCGGAAGTAGCAGACGATGTGCGCGTGACGTCACGGGTTGTAGGGCTCCTCACATCTGAACATTGTTTATAATCATGGCCACCAGCAGCGAGAGCGATTCAGACCGGGAACGTGTCTATATCCCCATTAATTTGAGCGAGGACGAAAGATTTGTGGATGAGGATAGTGAGAGTGAAGGACCAGAAGGAAAAAAAAAAAGACGAGGGCAGTGGGAGCGATTCAGATGTTTTTAGACACATTTACTAGGATAATTCTGGAAAATCATTTATCTGCTTATTGTGTTACTAGTGTTTTAGTGAGTTTATAAAGTCATACCTGAAAATCGGAGGGGTGTGGTGACCGCCAGTGTCTCTGAGGGAAGCCATGGAGGAGCCAAGAAAGTCGCAGCTGCCTCTTTGACAGCTGCAGGAAGAACGACACAAGTTCCGCTCATGTTTACGGTACGAGCCGACTTATTACCACCATTTTTTCACCGAAACCTGCCGGTTGACATGTCGTAGAAAACCATGTTCGCTTGACCGCTCTGTTCCTTATTAAAGTTTCACAACAAACAAATAAACACCGGCTGTGTTTGTGTCGCTACAACCGGCTGCAATACACCGCTTTCCACCAACAGCATTCTTCTTTGTAGTCTCCATTATTAATTGAACAAATTGCAAAAGATTTAGCAACACAGATGTCCAGAATACTGTGTAATTATGCGATAAATCTGATGAATTTTAGCCGTGAGTGGTGCTGGAATAAAAGGTCCACTACAACCAATAATGTCACAAGCTCGCGTCAACATACACGTCATCATTCCGCAACGTTTTCAACAGAATACTTCGCGGAAAATTTAAAATTGCAATTTAGTAAACTGAACCGGCCGTATTGGCATGTGTTGCAATGTTAATATTTCATCATTGATATATAAACTATCAGACTGCGTGGTCGGTAGTAGTGGGTTTCAGTAGGCCTTTAAGACCATCAGTAATCAGGAGGGTTACCATGTTTTTTTAACTGGTGCAAAAAATGAACCGTCCGAAGAAAAAAACCTTGTTCAAACCACAAAACCAACTCAGTGCATAAACTCACAACATATCACACACTTGCAAATCAGTCAGCTGTTGCCGTATCCGTAATACGCCGATAGGGAGAAGTTTGTATTTACACGATGAGTCGGGTGTGTTTTGACCACCGCCGAACCCCGGAGGCCGGCTCACCGAACCCCTAGGGTTCGATCGAACCCAGGTTAAGAACCACTGGATTAAAACAAAGAGTGAAGTCCCAGTGTAATCCCTGGTCAAAATGTCAAAACCCTTTTCAAGTTAGGGGAGAACAAAAACAAACAAACATAACTTGACAGTGAAAAACCGATCCCCCACTGGACAATCAGGAAAAGGAGATCTGGACCAAAGACTCAAAAGTTAACTTCACCAAATTCACTCCAACTCCACTTGAGCTTTAAATATGGCTTACAAGAAGGTGCTTCACCAGCTAAAGTACGAAAAGACAACAGCAAAAACATAATTTACCCGCCTTGTCAACGGCCTCACCAGGAACCATGATGACTTGTCTGAGAAGGAGCTCAGAGACAGTTTTAAGACACTCATCACTGCAGCTGACAAAGTCATGGAAGCCAATGACAAGGTAGAGGCCAAACATCTGACACAGCTAAAAGATGGAGAAACTGAATCACCCAAGAGCAACAAGAAGATCTGGATAATACCTCAAAGGAATGTGAGTCAAAGCGGGAAAAAGTCAACTCCAGAAGGCCCTGTGGGACAAGTTTAGAAAAGAGGAAGTGTCCATAGCTCTTCTGGCATCAGATGAGGAGTGTCGACGCACTACTGCTGTGGAACCGGAGGATATGAACCTGAATGGATATGAGTTCATGCTGAACCACCTGGAAGGACTGGTAAAGACTGCAAAGGAGGTGCATGGTCGGTGGAGACAATGGGTCCCTAAAAATACAGTAGTTGAAAAAATTCAGACTAACTTAAAAGGTCTGGAACTACAGACCACCAGGCTGGTTTCCAAGAAGGCTGACTTCATACAACAGAAGATAAAGGAAGAAGTCAGGAGGGAACCAATTGCTCCTAGTCATCCTGTACCAGCCATCAAGTTGAAACCCACAACCCTTCCTAAGTTCACTGGAAACAAACGTGAAATTCTACAAGTGGAAAAAGGACTGGGAAGCACTCCAGAGACCTTCTGCAAGAGGAAATCAGAGCCATGACACCCAACCCTCTGACAAGAAGATAACTTCTCAGTCAAGTGTCAGGACTGTATGACCCAGTTGGCCTTCTAACTTCTGCCAAGCAGAAGGGAGCTATTCTGGTATTTCAAGAGGCAAAGGCTGAACGCCGTCCATTCAAAGACACGTTGGACATTGCACTCTCAGATGAACTCAGGGGTGATGGAATCAATCTGTTCGACGAGTACCATCAATTTAGCAAGATCATGTTCACCAGGGCTCTAACCCCTAAATGCTTCATTATTGAACAACCCTCTGCGATCACATTGTCTGATGGAAGTGAGCATGCTTATGGAGCGGTGATGTACCTGAGATGGATCACAGACCTGGGTCCCATCATCAAACTGGTTGAATCAAAAGCAAAACTAACTCGCTTGGACCACAAAGGTGATGCTGTCAAAGCAGAACTGTGTGGAGCAGTGTTCGCCTCACGACTCAGGAAGTTCTTTGAACTGCACGGCCGAATCCAAGTCAGAACGTGGTTTCACTTTGTTGACAGTCAAACAGTCCTCGGTGCAATACAGCGAGAAAGCTATGGCTATCAAACATTCTTTGCCAACCGGATCGGAGAGATCCAAAGCAGCACACCAATGCAGGATTGGTTGTGGATCCCTGGGTCACAAAACATTGCAGATGTCATCACCAGAGGAGCAGGCCCTCAAGATCTTGATAAACATTCTGAGTGGCAAAATGGACCCGAGTTCTTGAATCTGCCAGAAAGTGAGTGGCCAAACAAATCTGCTAAGAAACTAGCAACCACCGCCAGAGAGATCATCAACAAGTTGCAGAGGAAAGCGTTTGCTGCTGTGTTGACAAGGGCCCTAGGTCGGAAACAGTTCCTGGAAAAAGAGCCCGAACACAATCTAAACCAGTCTAGACAACAAAAGGCATTGTGAGGGATGTCCACATCCAGGTTTTCCCAAGCTACTGTTTCCCACTGACAAAAGTCCCAAAGGCAAAGACCAGCCATCCCAATTCAAGCTGCAGAAAGGAAAAGCTCCAAGCCACCGTTCTGCACAGACATAAGACGGTTGGTTGTCCTACTACCTGCTGAGGAACAGGAATAGAAAATCTTGCCACAACAACCAAAACCAACCACACGCACTTAGTTTGCCTACAGTCGGCGATCTTCCCGATGTATCCATGGAAAGATTGAGTTAGAGGTCTTTTGGCAAACTCTACACAAGGCCTAGTGTCCTAATGTGAGTTTGGCTCCCATTTCCCCCAGAAGAAAAAACTGGAATTATAGACACAATGTCCCAACAGCTGAAGACCATCAGTAATCTGGAAGGCTCTCACCTGAAGCAATCAAATTCAATCCTTTTAAGTCTGAAGCTCCAGCTCAAACTTCAGGCCAACAAACACTGCTCGAGGAAAATTGACCAAATACAGAAGTGAAAACTGTTTACAGAGACCAGGGTGGCTGACGGTGAGATGACTTTATATTATTTTGATGTTTGGATTTGATATGTTGAATTTATTTTAATTGCCAAGTGGTTGCTTGTTAAATGTTTAAATGTCAAATCCAAGCTGTTAAAGGTCACTATATGTACTTTTGGAAACACTTTTACTTTAAAAATGGTTTATTGTAATTTGTTTATATTGGTCCCTAATTGCTTTTGTATTCGTCCACCTTTTCCAAAGGTTTTTCACCTTACAGATATTCCATGAAATAAGAGACAATCAAGTCCAAAAATAAAAGGAGAAACAAAGATTTGTCTCATCATTGGATTAAAACAAATCAATCAATCAATCAATCAATGTTTACTTATATAGCCCTAAATCACTAGTGTCTCAAAGGGCTGCACAGACCACCACGACATCCTCGGTAGGCCCACATAAGGGCAAGGAAAACTCACACCCAGTGGGACGTCGGTGACAATGATGACTATGAGAACCTTAGAGAGGAAGAAAGCAATGGATGTCGAGCGGGTCTAACATGATACTGTGAAAGTTCAATCCATAATGGATCCAACACAGTCGCGAGAGTCCAGTCCAAAGCGGATCCAACACAGCAGCGAGAGTCCCGTTCACAGCGGAGCAAGCAGGAAACCATCCCAAACAAACAAAACAAAGAGTGAAGTCCCAGTTTAACCCCTGGTCAAAATGTCAAAACCCTTTTCAAAAACAGAAGTTATGTTGTTCGGTCCAAGTCGCTCTCCCTCCCCCAACGTTGACCTCGGCACTCTGACCCCGTATCTCAGCGACTGTGTCACAAACCTGGGGGTAAAGTTAGACTCAGATTTTAAATTCGAAAAACAAATCAGCAACGTCGTTCAAAAAAGCTTTTATCAATTACGCCAAATAACGAAAGTGAAACCGCTTCTGTCAGTACATGATCTCGAGAAATTTATTCACGCCTGTATCTGGAATGGTTTAGACTACTGCAATGCCATGTATGTAAGCATTAGCCAGGCCTCCCTCGCCCGCCTGCAGCTCGTGCAGAACTCTGATGCTCGTCTGCTAACACAGACCCGCAGACGTGAGCACATCACCCCTATATTAGCTTCCCTTCACTGGCTCCCTGTGCGTTACCGAAACAATTTTAAACTCCTCCTTTTTGTTTTTAAATGTCTAAACAACCTCGCACCAACATATTTCTCCGACCTCCTTCAGCCTTACTGCCCCACCCGATCCCTAAGATCAGCCGATCAGTCAATCAATCAATCAATGTTTATTTATATAGCCCCAAATCACAAATGTCTCAAAGGACTGCAAAAATCATTACGACTACAACATCCTCGGAAGAACCCACAAAAGGGCAAGGAAAACTCACACCCAGTGGGCAGGGAGAATTCACATCCAGTGGGACGCCAGTGACAATGCTGACTATGAGAAACCTTGGAGAGGACCTCAGATGTGGGCAACCCCCCCTCTCTAGGGGACCGAAAGCAATGGATGTCGAGCGGGTCTAACATGATACTGTTAAAGTTCAATCCATAGTGGCTCCAACACAGCCGCGAGAGTTCAGTTCAAGCGAATCCAAGACAGCAGCGAGAGTCCCGTCCACAGGAAACCATCTCAAGCGGATCAGCAGCGTAGAGATGTCCCCAACCTGCTGCTACTGACGGTCTGTGACACAAGGCTGAAGCTTAGAGGTGACAGAGCTTTTGCCGCTGCTGCTCCCAAGCTCTGGAACGACCTACCTCTGAGTGTTAGACAAGCCTCCTCTCTTCCTGTTTTTAAATCTCTCTTAAAAACATACTTTTATTCCTTGGATTTTAACACTAAGTGATATCCATCCTGCAATGGCACCCCATTATACACCTGCTGTGAGCCTGTTTTTATGTTTTATTTATTTATTTTTGCTCGGTTCTCGTATTATCTTCTAGCCTGCCCATTGTACAGCACTTTGGCTACCCCTGTGGTAAAAATTAAATGAGCTTTATAAATAAAGTGGATTTGATTTGATTAGGGGAGAACAAAAACAAACAAACATAACTTGACATGTAATCTTTGTGTTATTGACTATTCAAGATTATCCTAACATGTTCAACTAGCCAGCCGGGATGTGCAGGTAACTATTTGGAAGTCTGAAGGCTGCAACAGAACGTGGAGAGTGACTAGTATTCCTGAAAAAGTGAAGACTCGGAGCAAGTTACTTTTATAAATGGTTATAATAATTTGGAGTATATGAGAAATTTGGTAGGAAAACATAGCTCTCTTTGACCATTGTTTGACTGCTGTTGTGTGAGCTGTTGTATAAAAACTAGATGGTTCCTGGTACGAGTCAAGCTTCCGTTGCCGTTGTGCCCTCGGGCAAGGCAAGTCACCTACCTTGCTCCCAGTGCCACTCACGTTGGTGTATGAATGTGAATGAGTCCTTGGTGGTGATCGGAGAGCAGATTGGCAGCCATGTTTCTGTCGGTTAACTCTATGGCAGCTGTGGCTATAAATGTAGCTTACCACCACCACAGTGCAAATTACGAGTCTCACTTAAGACTACTTTGGATGTCTAGAAAGGTGCTCTATAACATCCAAGTCATTATTTTTATTATATAATTGACCTAGCATCAAAGGTACCAACGTTCTAAGTAGTTTCATTATTGTAAACAAGAATAAAACACATGGTTTATTTGGTACGGACATTTTTAACCAGTTACATCAAGGAATGTGGTTACTTTTTGCACAATTGTATAAGATTAGGTAATCTCATTTTCACAATTGGCCGTGTCTTTTGTGTGTGCTGTTTGAAAAGGTGAACAACACCCGTTGCCCATTGAGAAGAGATATGCATACTTTAACGTCGGAGTCTCCAATAGGACCAGGCTGTTGTTAGATGTGTTGCTAGCCTCTTTTTGGAAAAAGGCAATCGTGATGGTTCTGAATACTCGCTAAATATAGCGTCAAAGTTGCTGAATTGGCAACACTAATTTCTTTCTATTTTTCTTTCTTATTCTCTGGCAGACTAGGTGCATGTGAGGTGTTTTAAGAAGCAAAATTATACTACTGTACAGCGTTTGAACAACAAGCTACATACACAGACAGTCCCATTATAATGTGTTCATGAGTGAGGGCAAACCGGTACGTCGAATGTATTCGTGGCGGGCTGTATTGTAAACACGGTGATACTGCAAGTTTACCAGCTGACCAGACACATTTTGAAGCTCAGATAAAGCAACTCATGATACTTCAAATGCAACTACTGCCCCCTTTTGGAGTTACCAAAAAAAAGCAACATCAGGTAGTTGCCTACAGCCACAGCTGCCAATGTTTTTTGAGCATTTTTTCTTTTCTTTTGTCAACATAAGAGATTGTTAATTGAAGAGAGATCATTTACTGTAATTTCTCAATGCATCTCCTGGAAGAAAGAGTAAAGCCTGCTAGAATCTATAGACCTGGCTATGGATCTATTGACCTTCTGGAGAGCTTTGATGGTTACCTCCTGCTATTAGAGGTGAATGAACCATCTGGCAGCTTTTTGGACTTGAGTCCAAGATGGAGATGTGATGGAGGTAAACCTCTTCCAGATATGTGCACTTACCCATGAGAGATTAAGAGCAAATCCTCCTTTGGTTTCTGCTCCTCTGGTCGTGCGGCGCATGAAGTAGACCAGCAGAGACCGGTGCCTCCTGCAGAGCCGCTAACACCGCTAACCTTGAAGCCGACACGCACACATAAACAGTGCCACCATGAGTGAATCCTGATGGGAAAGGATGTTGGCTTCAAGGAGCCCAGAGGAATTCATCTGTGCATGAAAAAAAAAGCAGCAAAAGTCTTTCTCCGGTCCTTTAGTGCACGTCATTTGTCTGTTGTGTTTTGTTAGGTTGTGACATTTGAATGGCCTCTTTAACACAACTGCCTCTTTTCCAGTCGGTAACAATCACAGACAAGAAGGCAAGGGGAATATCAAGAATGTGACAGTGGGAAGAGAGAAAAGCAGAGAGAGAGAGAGAGGATGCATGTCTTTTGGAGCCTCCAAAAATGTGCTGACATCAGCAAAACACTGTATGTTGATGTTTTGCAGAGAGAAAAAAAATCAAAGTTATCCCTGTCAAAATGACTTTAATTCCTAATAATTGCAACTGATCAGCACGAAACATGTGTCTGCCATGTCTTCCACACACTAGACAAGACAAGACAAAACATAGTCGCTGTTGGGACAGAACCCAGAAGTGTGTTGCTGATTATTGACGACTCGTGAAAAAAATACTCGTAAATATTTCTGATTTATGTTGATTGGCATCATTCTAGTTAAAGGCCTACTGAAATGAGATTTTCTTATTCAAACGGGGATAGCAGGTCCATTCTATGTGTCATACTTGATCATTTTGCGATATTGTCATATTTTTGCTGAAAGGATTTAGTAGATAACGTAGACGATAAAGTTCGCAACTTTTGGTCGCTAATAAAAAAGCCCTGCCTTTACCGGAAGTAGCTAACGATGATGTCACCGGTGTGAGGGCTCCTAATATCCTCAAAGAAAGCGACAATTTCCCCATTGATTTGAGCGAGGATGAAAGTTTCGTGGATGAGAAGGACTAGAAAAAAAGAAAAAAAAAGGCGATTGCATTGGAAGCGATTCAGATGTTTTTAGACACATTTACTAGGATAATTCTGGGAAATCCCTTATCTTTCTGTTGTGTTGCTATTTTTCTAGTGAGTTACATAGTACCTGTTAGTCGGAGGGGTGTGTCCACAAGTGTGTTGACGCCAGTGTCTGAGGGAAGTCACGGCAACTGCATGGACGGCGCAAGCTCCGCTGATCTCCGGTAAGAGGCGACTTTTTACCACAATTTTCTCACCGAAACCTGCCGATTGACAAGTGTTCGGGAACAATTTTCGCTTGACCGCTCTGATCCATAGTAAAGCTTCACCTTCGGGAATTTTAAACAAGGAAACACCGTGTGTTTGTGTGGCTAAAGGCTAAAGCTTCCCACCTCCATCTTTCTACTTTGACTTCTCCATTATTAATTGAACCAATTGCAAAAGATTCAGCAACACAGACGTCCCAAATACCGTGTAAATGCGCGATGAAAAGAGACGACTTTTAGCCGCAAGTGGTGCTGACTAATATGTCCCCTCCAACCAATGACGACACAAACACGCATCATCAACAGGAAACTCCGCGGGAAATTTAAAATTGTAAATTAGTAAACTAAAAAGGCCGTATTGGCATGTGTTGCAATGTTAATATTTCATCATTGATATATAAACTATCAGACTGCGTGGTGGGTAGTAGTGGGTTTCAGTAGGCCTTTAATGTATAGGAACAAGCGAAATTTCTGAATTTATTATCTTCTTTAGAAAAAATATACTGTATTTATTTTTACTGTATAAAATGCTAAACTGAATATTATAATAATATAAAATAAATCAATACATATATATAAACTGTAATGTACAAAAAGGTGTTCATAAATATTTTTAAAAATATGGTTAAAAAAATAACAATTATTTAAGCAACCTGTAAAATGATTTTTACATGAATATTTAAAATATTGTACTTTTAAATTAAAGTAGATTGGGATTAGTAGCAGTTGTGGCAATATACATACTATAAATATATTAGTTCTAGTTTTGTTATAATTGTTATTTTAACTTGTATTATTATTATTATTAATATTAATATTATGTTTTATTAGTACTAGAAATAGTGTAAATAACGATAAATAATAATTTTACTTAGTATTATAATTATGAATAACAACTTTTTACTTAGTATTATTATAATTATTATTATTATTATTATAATGTTATTGTTACTCCAGTCCTTTGCTGTTCTACTGGGTCCTCTACGTCATGCCTCAGTTATAAAACATTATTATTATTAGTATTATCATTATTATCATTATATTTATAAATTGAATTGAAGTATTTATTTCCAATCTGCACAGTACAACAACACACATTTTTTACATTTTGGTAGAGATATTAATGCAAGGCTTGAAAAGGGGTTGGATGAAGCGGATGTTTATAATATCCCAACCCCTCTCACTCATTCCACAGTTAAAATAAACAGTATGATACAACAATAATATCAATAATGATAACAATCTTGATGAATAATAATGGTAACAATGATCATAATATTATTATCAACAATAATAATAATAATATCACTAATAAAAATAATGATAATAATAATAATAATTATGCCCACAAAAACTAATTTTTAAACCGCTCAAAAATAATTAGAGAATTATTGATTGACATTTTGATTCATTACATTTAATTTAAGATTACATTACACTTTCTCCCTTACTTAAATCCATTACAGTGCAATCATGCTTCATGTAAGGAGGGCAATAAACAATGTTTATTACCCCCCCTATATGTCCTATAGGTTGATTGTGTGTGTGTGTGTGTGTGCGTGCATGCGTTTGCATGTTTGCGCCTGTGTTTGCTTGTGTGTATGTGCACGCGTTGGCCTCCAGATGCAGATTATTTGAACGTGCCAAGACAGGGGGCGCGGTCAGTGGAGCAGAGGATTAAATTCTTACAGCTAATGATGAAATATGCTGCAGGATGTGAGCATTGTGCTGTGCAACACCATCACGTCCTTGTTATCCAAACACTTTGCACGTCCAGGCAAACACGCACGTGTGATTCTGGTCCGAGAGGTCCTCTCCGAAGTGCTGCATTCAGAATGTTAATGTTCTCTCCCTCCCTCCTGCACTGTTAAGTATTCCTCAGCAGTGCTCCTCAGTTGTCTAAAGCATGCTCAGTGGTGCGTTGCCATGGCAGCAGGCGGCTAGCACCACGGACATATAGGTTGGAACGTATACAAGTCATGAGCACTGCGGCCACAAACACACACACACGTTACAACTGCGGCCATTTTTAACCTTTAAAGGGGAACATTATCACAATTTCAGAAGGGTTAAAACCAATAAAAATCAGTTCCCTGTGGCTTATTTTATTTTTCGAAGTTTTTTTCAAAATTTTACCCATCACGCAATATCCCGAAAAACAGCTTCAAAGTGCCTGATTTTCACCCTCGCTATATCCACCCGTCCATTTTCCTGTGACATCACTGCGTGATGCCAATACAAACAACCATGGCGGATAGAACAGAAAGATATAGCGGCATTAGTTCGGATTCAGACTCGGATTTCAGCGGCTTAAGCGATTCAACAGATTACGCATGTATTGAAACGGATGATTGGAGTGTGGAGGCAGATAGCGAAACTGAATTTGAAGAAGAAACTGAAGCTATTGAGCCATACCATGACAGACAGCGGCAACGAGGACGAATTCGGCGATCGCCTTCTAACCAACGATTGCATCTTTTGACCACTGGTGCAACTTGAATGCGTCGATTGGTATGTGTTTGTTTGGCATTAAATGTGGGTGGAGGGAAAGGCTAGATGCAAAAATAGCTAAACATGAGGCATAATGATGCAATATGTACATACAGCTAGCCCAGTGGTTCTTAACCTTGTTGGAGGCACCGAACCCCACCAGTTTCATATGTGTATTCACCGAACGCTTCTTTAGTGAAAAAAATAAATATATATATATATATATATATGTATATTTTTTTCAAATTCAAGACAAAGTTGTATGTTTTTGGTAACACTTTAGTATAGGGGAACATATTCTAAGTAACAAAGACTTAATTTAGAGTTATTTGGACACTGGGGGAACATATTCTAAGTAATAGAATATGTTAGTTATTTGGTTAGGGTTAGGGTCAGAGGGTTAGGGTTATAATAAGGCCATGCCGAATAAGGCATTAATTAATATTTGATGACTAGATAAGAACCAAGATGTTACTAATTTGCATGTTAATAAGCAACTAATTAATGGTGAATATGTTACCCATACTAAAGTGTTACCACATTTTTTTTTCTGGTGCACAAAATCAACCATGCATGAACATCTCGTTGTTCAAACAACACAACTAAGACAGTGCATAAACTCACAACAAATTACACACCTGCAAATCAGTCAGCTGTTGCCATATCTGTAATATGCCAACAGGGAGAACTTTGTATTTACACGAGGAGTCGGGTGTGTTTTGATCTCTGCCGAACCCTTGAGGTCGACTCACCGAACTTATAGGGTTCGATCGAACCCTGGTTAAGAACCACTGAGCTAGCCTAAATAGCATGTTAGCATCGATTAGCATGCCGTGACCATTGATATGTCTGATTAGCACACTCCACGTAAGTCAACTTGAAATAGTCTCTGATCATGTTGTTACACCCTCCGATAACACACCGACGAGGCATGATGTCTCCAAGGTACGGAAAACAGTCGAAAAAACGGAAAATAACAGAGCTGATTTGACTTGGTGTGTGTAATGTTTTTGAGAAAATGGCGGATTGCTTCCTGTTGTGACGTCACGGGTGAAAGGTCATTGCTCCGACAGGTGAACAATTGAAAGGCGTTTAAAACGCCAAATTCACCCTTTTAGAGTTCGGAAATCGGTTAAAAATACATATGGTCTTTTTTCTGCAACATCAAGGTATATATTGACGCTTACATAGGTCTGGTGATAATGTTCCCCCTTTAATGTGGTCTCAATGTTAGTGTTTGGGACATTAGGACCACACTTTGATGGAGTTTTACATCTGCCAGCCAGGCTTGATTTAGGACACTGACAATTCTGACTTAAAGGCCTACTGAAACCCACTACTACCGACCACGCAGTCTGATAGTTTATACATCAATGATAAAATATTAACATTGCAACACATGCCAATACAACCTTTTTAGTTTACTGTACTGCAATTTTAAAATCCTGTTGAAAACGTCGGTATGATGACGCGTGACGTCTCGGATTGTAGCGGACATTTTTTTCCAGCCCAATCCCTGCTATAAGTAGTCTGCTTTAATCGCATAATTACACAGTATTTTGGACATCTGTGTTGCTGAATCTTTTGCAATGTGTTCAATTAATAATGGAGACGTCAAAGAAGAAAGATGTAGGTGGGAAGAGGTGTATTGCGGCTGCTTTTAGCAACACAAACACAGCCGGTGTTTCCTTGTTTACATTCCCGAAGTTAAAGCTTTACTATGGAACAGAGCGGCCAAGCGAACATGGTTCTTTACCACATGTCAACCGGCAGGTTTCGGTGAAAAAATTGTAGTAATAAGTCGGCTCTTACCGTAGACATGTCAAAGAGGCAGCTGCGACTCTCACACTGGCGGTCACCACACCCGTGGCCACACTGCTCCGACTTTCAGGTACAACAGTATAATCTCACTACAACACTAGTAACGCAATAAGCAGATAAGGGATTTTCCAGAGTTATCCTAGTAAATGTTTCTAATAACATCTGAATCGCTCTCACTGCCCTGTATTTTTTCTTTTTCTTTTTTTTTCTTGTCCTTCACTCTCACTATCCTCATCCACGAATCTTTCATCCTCGCTCAAATTAATGGGGAAATCGTCGCTTTCTCGGTCCGAATCGCTCTCGCTGCTGGTGGCCATGATTGTAAACAATGTGATTATGTGAGGAGCGCCACAACCCGTGACGTCACGTGCACATCTTCTGCTACTTCCGTTACAAGCAAGGCTTTTTTATTAGCGACCAAAAGTTTCGAACTTCATCGTTGATGTTCTCTACTAAATCCTTTCAGCAAAAATATGGGAAGATCGCGAATGATCAAGTATGACACATAGAATGGACCTGCTATCCCCGTTTAAATAAGAAATTCTCCTTTCAGTAGGCCTTTACACAGTAAGTGTAAAGGTGCGTGTCCCTATATCTTTGATTAGCAGGTTGGCACAGGTGTGTCTGACTCAGCAGATGCGTGAAGAAGTATGTCTGTGTGTAGGTGTGTGTGTGTGTGTGTGTGTGTGTGTGTGTGTTAGTGTGGTGCACCCTAGGGGGCACTCACACTTAGCCATTTGTACCCATTGACTTTTTAAACGTATTTATTTGTGGGTGAGTGCAAGCGCCGTAGATTTTGACTTCTGGATTATTTTTCAGTCGTTCCATTCATTTCTGTTACAAAATACGTCGGTTAGCATTGACGAGTTGCCGGGACATATGGTAGCGCAAAAATGTGTATTAAAAAAAAAAAAAAACACGGGATGCAAAATGTTTCGAAATACCAATAAACGTTAAGAAGAGCGCTACATTCTTAAAAGACGCTACATTCTTAAAAGGTTGTTCAGATATTGGTCCGATTATCAGAAAAAAACTAAAGCATCATATAATATCAGCGTGTTTGTAAAATCCATCTATCCATTTTTTTACCGCTTGTCTCTTTTGGGGTCACGGGTTGGGTGGGTGGAGCCTATCTCAGCTGCATGTGTGATATAATGTCCGATACGAGTGGTTTTTAAAGCTGAACAGCCAGTTAACATCTAAATGTCCTCCAATAAGCATACAAGGTTGCTCTTTTCTTCTATTTTACATTTACAAAAGGTAAACATGCTAAGCTCCAGGCTATTAGGAGCAAGTAGCTACACAACAGCTAAGCACACAATAGCACACAAGCTACACATTCCTAATAATAATTGAACAATATTGCAGTCTAAAAACGGCACATTTGTCAATATAAACAAGTATCAAACAAATATGTTTGCACATTACTTACACATACGTCTCCAAGACAGAAGTGTGTTAGAAGTAATTGTTATATTAAAAAGGGTAGGATTAAATAAGCTCTGCTTCTTCCTACTCCTTTTCGGAATGTATTTGTATTCTTGTATTTCACTAAAGCAGACATTTTCTTACAGCTTCCCAAGGGACAGTGCTGTATACTCTAGAGCAGTGTTTTTCAACCACTGTGCCGTGGGACACTAGTGTGCCGTGAGATACAGTCTGGTGTGCCGTGGGAGATTATCTAGTTTCACCTATTTGGGGCTAAAAATATTTTTTTTGCAAACCAGTAATTATAGTCTGATAATTACGCGTTGTTGTTGCGTGTCGGTGCTGACTAGAGATCGGCAGAGTAACCGTGTAATACTCTTCCATATCAGTAGGTGGCAGCCGGTAGCTAATTGCTTTGTAGATGTCGGAAACAGCGGGAGGCAGTGTGCTAGTAAAAAGGTGTCTAGTGCTTGAACCAAAAATAAACAAAAGGTGAGTGCCCCTAAGAAAATGCATTGAAGCTGTAGGAAGGCTGTGTAGAACGAAACTAGAAATAAACTGGCTACAAAAAAAAAAAAAAACAGAATGCCGGACGACAGCAAAGACTTACTGTGGAGCAAAGACGGCGTCCACAATGTACAACCGAACATGACATGACAATCAACAATGTCCCCACAAAGAAGGATTAAAAAAAACTGAAATATTCTTGATTGCTAAAACAAAATAGATGCGGGGAATATCGCTCAAAGGAAGAAATGAAACTGCTACAGGAAAATACCAACAAAAGAGAAAAAGCAACAAAATAGGAGCTAAAACACTACACATAGGAAAACAGCAAAAAAGTCCAAATAAGTCAGGGTGTGATGTGACAGGTGGTGACTGTACATCTACTTTGAGACAAGAGCTATATTGATGTATGCTTCATTATGGTTTTAAGTCCATTCATCCATCCATTTTTTACTGTTTGTTCCTTTCCGTAGTCAAATCCAACAAATGCGACAACGATTTTTTTACTGTCAACTGAGTTTTTTTTTTTTTAAAGTTTTCTGCTGGTGGTGTGCCTCTGCATTTTTTCAACTCAAAACCTGTGCCTTGGCTCAAAAAATGTTGAAAAACACTGCACTAGAGTAGCAGGTGTACAGCTTATGGAGCACAAAAGGTTGCTATTCTCTTCTATTTCAGTCAGGTCATTTACAAAAGGTAAACACGCCAGGCTACAGACTATTAGGAGCAAGTAGCTACACAACAGCTAAGCACACAATAGCACACAAGCTAGACATATGTAATAATAATTGAACAATATTGCAGTGTAAAACAGCACATTTGTCAATATAAATAATTATCAAATAATGATAGTTGCATATTAATTAAACATACAAAGTCTCCAAGGCAGAAGTGTGTTAGAAGTAATTGTTACGATACGAAAAGGAGTAGGAATAAATAAGCTCTGCATCTTCCTATTCCTTTTTAGACATGCTGTAGTGACAAAGTGATTAAATGATGTATGCATGTTTGGAATAAACTAACACCAACCGACCAAATTATTGTGGCCACTAGGTGTCGTAAAAAAAACAAAAAAAAAACAATAACCACTCCTTTTTAATTTAAAGACAGCATAACAATATTCCAGACAATTAATAATAAATAGGCTAGTATTTTCCACACTTACCGTTGTTCTATGTTTGACCAATTTCCCTTGATTTAACCCTTTCTTACACACAAGTGCCGATATCGAATTGGATCAATGTTGGTATCAGCCGGTATACAAGGCACAAATATTGGTATTGTATCGGAAGGGAAAAAGTTGGGTTGTGGTTACTCGTTAAATAAATATTTTATGGTGTAATCTTATTTGCTGGCAGCAACGATCCATATCAATCAATCAATCAATCAATGTCTACTTATATAGCCCTAAATCACTAGTGTCTCAAAGGGCTGCACAAACCACAACACAAACCACTACGACATCCTCGGTAGGCCCACATAAGGGCAAGGAAAACTCACACCCAGTGGGACGTCGGTGACAATGATGAATATGAGAACCTTGGAGAGGACGAAAGCAATGGACGTCGAGCTGGTCTAACATGATACTGTGAAAGTTCAATACATAGTGAATCCAACACAGCCGCGAGAGTCCAGTCCAAAGCGGATCCAACACAGCAGCGAGAGTCCCGTCCACAGCGGAGCCAGCAGGAAACCATCCCAAGCGGAGGCGGATCAGCAGCGCAGGGATGTCCCAAGCCGATACACAGGCAAGCGGTCCATCCTGGGTCCCGACTCTGGACGAGCGGTCCAGCCTGGGTCCCGACTCTGGACAGCCAGTACGTCATCCATGACCATCGGACCGGACCCCCTCCACAAGGGAGAGTGGGACATAGGATAAAAAGAAAAGAAACGGCAGATCAACTGCTCTAAAAAGGGAGCCTACTGTATGGAGTTGTGACGGTAAGCGACATTTACAGACAGTCCCATGATCATGTGTTTATAATGGCAAACATGTATCTGTTTTGGGTATGATAGTTAATTTACGACAACGTTACGCGCATGCATCCAATCATGCTTGCTAAACATGACACACTAGAGGTGTGAAGTAGGCCGAGAAGGTTTACGATAGACCGGGCACGAGTCCTCCCTTATAGTCCATGCTGTGTATTTATAGACGCTTTTTCTGCTCTCTGCTGCTCTTGTATAATTGATAAGTTGCAAGGATGCACACGTGCATGCTGGCGGGCTGCACACAACCGGGGTCATTGTCCTCCTCTGACTTCCTGGTACTTTCCCTCACTCAAAAGAAAGAGTAATAGTTCCTCGATGAAGACAGCCTGAAAGAACAACAACAACAACAACAAAAAAGCACCACGTTCAATTCCAGCCATTAAGGCAAGTACCAGCGTGCACTAGAGGCAGATTGAGCCGGCAGACATTGGAGAGGCCATTCCTTACTGGTGTGTTGGCGGACGCTGAAGGGCCTCAACAGGCAACCAGAGAGACAAAATGACTCAGTTTGCTTTGATCCCGACGGTTTAAACCCCAGATTTGCGGGCTCGGGTTAGGAAAAGGACGCGTCAAGGTCTGAGAACGTCACCGAGGCTGACTCCCTTTGATCAAAATGTATCGTCTTTCATCGTTGTCATTGGACTCACAATGTGAGGCAGTCGGAATATATTTGTATTCGTGTGTTTCACTAAAGCATACATTTTCTTACAGCTTCTCAAGGGACAGTGCTATCTACTTGAGAGTAGTAGGTGTACAGATTATATAGTGCTCTTTTGTGGACCTCAATAATAGCCTGATTTGTGTACATTATCGTACCTGTGGTGTTTTGCTGTGTAGCGGTCAGGCGTACATGTGAAGGGAGGGCAGATCCATTCATACATGGTTAATGTCAATACCAAATTAGATTAGACGTTACACTAGGATAGGATAGGTCTTTATTGTCATTGCACAACGAAACTTTGTTTTCAGCACAAACCTGTTCAAATTTGATCATATTACGCCTATACTGGCTCACCTGCACTGGCTTCCTGTGCACTTAAGATGTGACTTTAAGGTTGTACTAATTACTGTACGTATAAAATACTACACGGTCTAGCTCCATCCTATCTTGCATTGTATTGTACCATATGTCCCGGCAAGAAATCTGCGTTCAAAAGACTCCGGCTTATTAGTGATTCCTAAAGCCCCAAAAAAGTCTGCGGGCTAATAGAGCGTTTTCCGTTCGGGCTCCAGTACTCTGGAATGCCCTCCCGGTAACAGTTCGAGATGCTACCTCAGTAGAAGCATTTAAGTCTCACCTTAAAACTTGTTTGTATACTCTAGCCTTTAAATAGAACTCCTTTTTAGACCAGTTGATCTGCCGCTTCTTTTCTTTTTCTCCTCTGTCCCCCCTCCCTTGTGGAGGGGGTCCGGTCCGATGACCATGGATGAAGTACTGGCTGTCCATAGTCGGGACCCAGGATGGACCGCTCGCCTGTGTATCGGTTGGGGACATCTCTACGATGCTGATCCGACTCCGCTTGGGATGGTTTCCTGTGGACGGGACTCTCGCTGCTGTCTTGGATCCGCTTTGAACTGAACTCTCGCGGCTGTGTTGGAGCCACTATGCATTGAACTTTCACAGAATCATGTTAGACCCGCTCGACATCCATTGCTTTCGGTCCCCTGGAGGTCACTCCGAGGTTCTCATAGTCAGCATTGTCACTGGCATCCCACTGGGTGTGAATTCTCCTTGCCCACTGGGTGTGAGTTTTCCTTGCCCTTATGTGGGTTCTTCCGAGGATGTTGTAGTCGTAGTGGTTTGTACAGTCCTTTGAGATATTTGTGATTTAGGGCTATATAAATAAACATTGATTGATTGATTGATTGAAGATTAGACAAACAAACAGAGTACAGGGTTACAGAACAAGAACGCTGATGGGTCGCCATAAAGCGACCTGTAAAAGATGGGAAAAAGGTAAACGCTGGTGAAGGATGAGTAAAAAAATATAATCTAGATTGGGCTCCTAAGGGGGCCCAGTCTGGAGTGGGAAAAAAAACCTCCATAGCAAAGTACGTATACATATTACAACATGCATCTCGAGATATCTAGCAACAGAGGGAAGGTAGTTCAAGGTCATGGTGGTAGGCCGCAGCTCTTCAGGCGCTGACCATCCATTCATCACCCCTACGGGATTTGCGTTGAGGGCGTTGGGTTGAGGGGGAGGGGTGTATGTGTGGCGTATATTTTTTTTGGGATGTGTGTGTGTGTAAGCCCACAGTGTGTCTCTGTTCCACGGCCTTGATGTATTATGCAGTCGCTAGTCCAAAGTCAACAACAACAGGTGTGTGTCCATGAGAGAAAAGAAGGGAGTTTGTTGTGTCTTCGCTGCAGTGTCCTTCAGGAGACTCTCGAAGCCAGGGAAACAATCCAAGTTAGAATGATTTGTATGCGAGTGAAAATAAAATTTGCTTTCCACTCTAAATTGTCTATGACTGCTCCTCAAAAACTGCGGGGTAGACAGTCCGATGTAATCCACAGTTCTTCCCGCATCCTCTAATCATTTGTGGCAGTTTTGGAGTACTTTGAAGACTGCCAGCAACTTCCAGTTTGTCGACAAACCAGAGCAACGCTTACTCCAATCAGCAGATGTCCTGTTGTCATAATTCCGAATAGGTAGAAATCTTCACATCCTCGACAGAAAAGGGTCGTCAGGCACGCGGCCCTCCTTCTTCTCCCGAGAGTCTGTCGTGTGTCCAGCAACAACCGCTTCGTCACGACAGCAGGTTCCCCCCAAACCCAAGATCTTATCAATTTTGTTGAGGCCAGTTAAATAGTTCCAATGTTTAGATGTGGAGAGCAGTGCAAAAAGAGGCAGCAAGAAAGTTAAGACAAGACAAAACAAAGAAGCAAGCAGGAGAGATAAGGGAGAGGAAAGGGGAGCGTCCACCCTCGATGAGTGCCAGAGAGAAAAAAAAAAAAAGGGGTGTCAAAGTCATTTTAGCTCAGGGGCCGCATGGAGGAAAGCGGGGCTGGAATGGTAAAATCATGGCATGATAACTTCAAAATAAAGACTACTCTAGGTTGTTTCCTTTGTTTTTATTTGGCCAAAAATAAAACAAGGACATTATGAAAACGTACACATCACAAATAATCCACTGGACAAAACACTTCGTTTGTTGAAATTTCTGAGGAAATTGATGCCATTTCCAAAAAACAATGAGCTTAGACTTTGTCTGTGTTTCCACAATGCCAGGATTAAACTTTAAGTCACAGTCTTTCTGGGATTGAAAAAAAAGCACAACAAGTCAACTATTCTTGGTATCAAATACCTCCTTTGTCATGTCCATGTATCAATCCAGAGCTAACTCAACAAACTGTTAACTTAAGTTCACATTTCTCATGTTTTACAAAGACATTTTGGCGGCAATGAGGGTACCAAATGATGTTGTTTTCAAAGCATAAAACATAAAAGGTTTTAGGTTTCATGTGGGTCGAGGAGGAGGAGGGGCCACAGTCACCCTTTACTGTGTATCTCTTGCTTAGCCCCGGTATAAACCGCCTGCTTGCCTAACAGAATTGCTATTGTGACATCCAGTGGACACATTCAGAACAGCAGTTTCTTTCGTGGAAAAAAAATAAATAAATAAAAAGCAGCTCATTTTAATGCTTGGCAAACTCATCGCGCGGCCCGGATATAACCTCTTCTTCTGGCCTGATCCAGCCCGCGGGCCGTAGGTTTGACACCCCTGAAATAGACATTGGACAAACTTTAATGATCCACAAGGGTTTCCTAGCTCCCTCCTGCTTTATCACTGATAATGACGGCGTGGCGCAGTGGAAGAGTGGCCTTGCGCAACCCGAGGGTCCCTGGTTCAATCCCCACCTAGTACCAACCTTGTCACGTCCGTTGTGTCCTGAGCAAGACACTTCACCCTTGCTCCTGATGGGTGCTGGTTAGCGCCTTGCATGGCAGCTCCCTCCATCAGTGTGTGAATGTGTGTGTGAATGGGTAAATGTGGAAGTAGTGTCAAAGCGCTTTGAGTACCTTGAAGGTAGAAAAGCGCTATACAAGTACAACCCATTTATCATTTATTTATAAGATATACTGGCAAATTTCCCAAATTGTAGTATCGGTGTATGATTGGTTCTGGAGTCATTACATCGATATTTCCAACTACAAAAAATAATTGTAATAATAATGTTTACACATCCAAGGAGTAATTCCCTGAACACAGCAGGACTTTGAGGGCAACATCCAAATGTTTTAAAAGAGTTATAGATGGTGTTTTTTTTTACTTTTGTTTAGTTATTGAGTACTATTGACTTTGTTTTGATCAAACAATTGTTTCAGTTCAGTTCAGTTTCAGTTTCTTTCGAACATGCATACGATACAATGTAATGCATCACACATTTACAGTTGTTTTGTTACAGCTCGTTCCAAAAGGAGTAGGAAGAAGCAGAGCTTATTTAATCCTACCCCTTTTCATACCATAGCAATTTTATCCAAGTTCCTTGTTCTCTGTAACAGAACAGTGAACAAATAGATAATACATAAGTACTATACCATAGTAAGCAAACACATATTCAATACAAAAATAATCGTTTTCTCAATAAGAAAAATAAAAAGACAAAAGGGTTCAAGATGTGCATCATAATTCTTGTTTTTTTCTTTGTGAACACTTGTAGTTTGAACAGTCTCTTAAACTGAATCATATTGGTGCTTTGTTTGATTTCTTTTGTTATCCATTCCATAATTTAATTCCACATACGGATTTGCTGAAAGTTTTATGTGTTGTACGAGCATACACATGTTTTAAATGAAATTTTCCCTTAAGGTTATATATCTCCTCTTTTGTTAAGAAGAACAAAATATTATGTTGATATTGTTACAGTGTCAATAGCACTCACCATAAACACATAACCATTGTGATCGTTATCGGCCAAATCTCACTCACGAATGTGGTAGTCGGCAGCATAAAACCCTGATCAGAACTCTGTTACTGCATATCATGTCAAAATTGCGGTTTCATTATTTGGTGTTGATGAGCAAAGGTGATCACGGAGCACCCGATCCAGTAAATGTATTTGTGGCAGGCTGCCGCTAAAAAAAAATTATGTAATTTATGGGAAACACTGCTTGACGAAATGTGTGCGGTGTAAATCGTACTAATTGCAGCGCTTAGAGTGATCAAAAGTCTGCAGATGTTCTATTATGCTGGGATGGTTTATCATGTTGTCACATGAAGCAGATGCTAACAGTTCTCTATGATCTCCTTGCCACGACTTATCATTCACACACAGTGCTTGAATCCACGCAGTCTTTGACGCCCTCAAAGAGCTGCTGGTCTGAGTTCTTAGCCTCCATTCTGCCTATTAAGCCCACTTGAAAAGCCCTGCGTCCAGTCAGCCAGTTAATTAGCCGCACTATTAACTGCCCCTCAGTCGTGGCCAGTAATTGTCATGGCAGCCAGCGGGGAAGATAATTACGTGTAACTTTCTAACACTTGCACACTGGTTAGCTCCAACTTACACGCGTGTTTTCTGCACATTTGCATCTGCGAGACAACATTTGTTTGGAACGTGACATCCACACATGGAGTCTCCTATTGTTGATCGGATGCTACACATCTCCTCAGATCCAATGTCCTCTGAAATAGACATGTGTGGTATTTATTTTGCTTTATTAAAGGCCAACTGAGGGACGGCGTGGCGCAGTGGAAGAGTGGCCGTGCGCAACCCGAGGGTCACTGGTTCAAATCCCACCTAGTACCAACCTCGTCACGTCTGTTGTGTCCTGAGCAAGACACTTCACCCTTGCTCCTGATGGGTGCTGGTTGGCGCCTTGCATGGCAGCTCCCTCCATCAGTGTGTGAATGTGTGTGTGAATGGGTAAATGTGGAAGTAGTGTCAAAGCGCTTTGAGTACCTTGAAGGTAGAAAAGCGCTATACAAGTACAACCCATCCATCCATCCATTTCTACCGCTTATTCCCTTTCGGGGTCGCGGGGGGCGCTGGCGCCTATCTCAGCTACAATCGGGCGAAAGGCAGGGTACACCCTGGACAAGTCGCCACCTCATCGCAGGGCTACAAGTACAACCCATTTATCATTTATTTACTGAAACCCACTACTACCGACCACGCAGTCCGATAGTTTATACATCAATGATGAAATATTAACATTGCAACACATGCCAATACGGCCTTTTTAGTTTACTAAATTGCAATTTTGAATTTCCCGCGAAGTGTCCTGTTGAAAACTTCGCGGGATAATGACGTGTACGCGTGACGTCACGGACTGTTAGGAAATATGAGCGCTGCACACACACACAGCTAAAAGTCGTCTGCTTTAACCGCATAATTACACAGTATTTTGGACATCTGTGTCGCTGAATATTTTGCAATTTGTTCATTTAATAATGGAGACTATAAAGAAGAATGCTGTTGGTGGAAAGTGGTGGATTGTAGCTGTCTTTAGCACCGAGACGCAGCGGGTGTTTCTTTGTTTGTTGTGGAGCGTAGCGGTCAAGCGAACATGTTTTCTCTACGTCAACCAGCATGTTTTTAGATGGAGAAATTGTGATATATATATTACCGAAGACATCCGTGGATTATTCGTCATTCTGCAGCAGCTGTGGGCTTGGCTCCTCGGCTTCTCTCTGAGACACAGTGTGCTCACAGCAGCCATCCGACCTCAAGGTATGTCTTTACAATCTTTACTTTACAATCTTTAAAATCTCACTAAAACACAATTAAAACCATAAGCAGATAAGGGATCTTCCAGAATTATCCTAGTAAATGTGTCTAATTACATCTGAAACGCTCACACTGCCGCCGCTCAGAGCCGTCGCTTTTTTTTATTTTTTATTTTTTCTATTCCTTCACTATCAATATCCTAATTCACAAATCTTTCATCCTCACTCAAATTAATGGGGAAATTGTTGTTTTCTCGGTCCGAATAGCTCTTTTTGTTGGAGTCTCCCATTAAAAACAATGTGAGGATGTGAGGAGCCATCAACGGGTGACGTCATCGTCTGCGACTTCCGGTAAAGGCAGGGCTTAATCTGTTAGCGACCAAAAGTTGCGAACATTATCGTGGATGTTCTCTACTAAATCCTTTCAGCAAAAATATGGCAATATTGCAAAATGATCAAGTATGACACATAGAATGGACCTGCTATCCCCGTTTAAATAAGAAAATCTCAATTCAGTAGGCCTTTAATATCCACTTCATAGGACAAGAGTGGGGTTGAGTTTGTGTTTATTTGGAACATGCATGCATACAACATGATACATCACAGTTTCCAGTTTCTCTATTCAACAATGTTCAAAAAGGAGTAGGAAGAAGCAGAGCTTATTTATTAATCCTACCCCTTTTCCTTCACATAGCGGTTGCTAAAACTTTTGTTCAATTCCTGCTCTCAATTTATTCACAATATACTCCATAAGTAGTAACAATAAAAATAAATAAATAAATAATTGTTGAAATAAGTTACATTTCATATGGTGAGATGAGGGAGATTATCTTAAAAATGAATGGATGGATGTGATAAATTCAGAAGGTTTATCATGGTTCTTCTAATTTGTACTTTGTAAATACTTTAAGTTTGAAGAGTTTCTAGAAGTGGATCATATTAGTACATTGTTTGATTTATTTGCTTAATTCAGGGGTCGGGAACCTTTTTGGCTGGGAGAGCCTTGAAAGCCAAATATTTTAAAATGTATTTCCGTGAGAGCCATATAATGTTTTTTAGACCAACATTTTTGAAGTATAATAAGTCTCTTATTCCTGCGATGAGGTGACGACTTGTCCAGGGTGTACCACGCCCACCGCCCGAATGCAGCTGAGATAGGTGCCAGCGACCCCCCGTGACCCCAAAAGGGACAAGCGGTAGAAAATGGTTGGATGGATGGAAGTCTCTTATTCTTTTTAATAAGAAGTTTATTCTGAAGCTAACCAATAATAAAAAAACACTTCTTAAAATTAATGCGACTTCTTGAACAGGTGTGGTAGAAATCAGTTGGATGGATTAAAATGCATGAGAATGTTATTTTTAACACTGTGATTATGTAAGAATAAATATGTATATATTATCACACAACTTTTATGTTTGAGGGCCGTTGCTACAATTATTGTCAATTGTGCTGAAGTGGTATTTTTTTTGTGCAAAGCTGGCAATCCAAACGTTTGCAAGCCTGCCTGGTATCAGTGTCTGTGTCCATGAATGGCCTGCTGCCGCAGACGGAGCAGAGACAAGGCAATATCACCAGCGTCAACACATTTGCATTTTTGTAGAATCTTATATTGTGTCTAACTGGAGTTGTCGAGATTACCCCCTTCCATCAGCGACACCTTCAGTGATGTAAAAAGGAACCTCCCAAATAAATAGAGGAAGCAAGCGGGCTGGACTTTTAAATCCTTGGCTGTATCCTAGTTACAGATCCTAGTTTGGATCTGTAACTAGGATACAGCCCAAAACACGTGTCTCCTCATTGAGCCAAATTGAACTCTTGATTCCTTGCTTCTCGTCTGTTTAATAGCTGTCATCAGTGTTTGAACCTGACAGATTACCTGCGGATGTATTCATTTCTTATCGTGTCAAGCAATGTAAGCTAAGATTTATCTGCGAGCCAGATGCAGTCATCAAAAGAGCCACATTTGGCTCGAGAGCCATAGGTTCCCTACCCCTGGCGTAATTCATTCCATAATTTAATTCCACATACTGCTATACTGAAGGGGCTTCACGGTGGCAGAGGGGGTTAGTGCGTCTGCCTCACAATACGAAGGTCCTGAGTAGTCCTGGGTTCAATCCCGGGTTCTGGATCTTTCTGTGTGGAGTTTGCATGTTCTCCCCGTGAATGCGTGGGTTCCCTCCGGGTACTCCGGCTTCCTCCCACTTCCAAAGACATGCACCTGGGGATAGGTTGATTGGCAACACTAAATTGGCCCTAGTGTGTGAATGTGAGTGTGAATGTTGTCTGTCTATTTGTGTTGGCTCTGCGATGAGGTAGCGACTTGTCCAAGGTGTACGACGCCTTCCGCCCGATTGTAGCTGAGATAGGCACCACGGCCCCCACGACCACAAAGGGAGCACGCGGTAGGAAAATGGATGGATGGATGGATATATTGAAGGTCTTAAGTGTTGTACCTGAGTACAAATGTTTTAAATTACATTTTCCTATAAGGTTATATTTCTCATCTTTTGTTGAGAAGAATTGTTGTATATTCTTAAGTAGCAGATTGTGTTTAATTTGAGCTGTTTGCAAATTCACAATGTCGGGGAATTTTAGTATTTGTGATTCAATAAATAAGGGGTTTGTATGATCTCTATGTCCAACATTATGTATTATTCAAACTGATCTTTTTTGTTACACCGTTGATGAGTGAAGTGTACTTTTGTAGTTATTTCCCCGTATTTCTACACAATACCTCAGATATGGTAACACCTGCGAGCAGTAGAGAATATGTGGTGATTTTTGGTCTAGAACATGTTTCGCTTTATTCATTATTGAAGAGGATGTAACATGTCAATTAGTAAATGAGAGGGCGCTCCATATGAAATTATACTGTAAACTCATTCCTAGCTCCCTCCTGCTTCATCACTGATAAGAATGTATTGTCAAATTTCCCTTGCCAACGCCACTGACCCATATCAATATTGCACTTGTCATGTAAGGCTATTTATTTTGCACAAAAAACATACATTTGTGCAAAATATATTAGTTTTAGTACAAAACATGCATTAAATTCATCACAATTTAAAATTTAGGGGTGTCCCATTCCATATTGTTGTCAGATATTGGTTTGATATTAGCAAAAAGAATAGCGTTCTCGCACGTAAAATGCAGACATAATTTTATCATTTTATTCTGCACTACAACGACCTTATGCAACAAAATATTGCTCTTATCTGTACTGCAAAGTTCAAATTTGAATGACAATAAAATTGAAGACTAAGTCTAAATAATGTTCAATACATGCAGTCCTGCTGCATGTTTACAGCCAGTTAGCATCTAAATGTCCTCCAATAAGCACGCAAGGTTGGTCTTTTCTCCTATGTAGTCAAGTCATTGACAAAAGGTAAACATGGTAGACTATAGGCTTCAAGGAGCTTGCAGCTACACAACAGCTAAGCACTCAAGCTCGACATATTTTATAAGTGAACTATATACAGTCCAAACAGCATATTATTCAACATATCATATAACAATCCATCCATCCATTTCCTACCGCTTATTCCCTTTTGTGGTCGCGGGGGGCGCTGGGGCCTATCTCAGCTACAATCGGGCGGAAGGCGGGGTACACCCTGGACAAGTCGCCACCTTATCGCAGGGCCAACACAGATAGACAGACAACATTCACACTCACATTCACACACTAGGGCCAATTTAGTGTTGCCAATCAATCACGGTGGCAGAGGGGTTAGTGCGTCTGCCTCACAATACGAAGTTCCTGCAGTCCTGGGTTCAAATCCAGGCTCGGGATCTTTCTGTGTGGAGTTTGCATGTTCTCCCCGTGAATGCGTGGGTTCCCTCCGGGTACTCCGACTTCCTCCCACTTCCAAAGACATGCACCTGGGGATCAAATAACAAATAGTTGCATATTACTTACACATACAAAGTCTCTGAAGCAGAAGCGTATTAGAAAGTGTCCAGTAACAAACGTGTCCGCATCACTGAACTTACTGCGTCACGAGCTTAAAGTCATGTATTATCAGGACCACTAAAACAATCATCACGCCATGTAATCTTAATTAAGGACAGCAAAAGTCCATCCCAGGGAGGTTAGTGTTTTTCATTCTTTTTTGACTACCGGTAGTTTCATTTGATCAAGCTTTTTTATAACGTTCAGCACTGCAAAATTAAGTATGTGCTATGATTTGTGCTTATATCGTATCGACTCACTATCGGTATCGGCCAATAGTCAACGCTCCAATATTGGTATCATATTGGCAGTGAAAAAGTTGTACCGGGACACCACTAATGAAAATGGTCTCACATAAATAAAGTGTGAAAAGGTTTGTGTGAAACCGCTCCAAATGACATTTGGCCACTGTGGCCATGGTTGTATTCATGCCAAATATTTCCAGTACCTCCAAATTTTGCTGTTTGGACGTGCATGGGAGTGGTGAACAATCGCACAGGGAGCCGTTAATTTGTGCTGCGGCGGTGGAAAATCAATAGAACGTCTGGCATCTAATCACATGCGGTGTTCTTCTTATGTGGTGGATGGACGATCAGCCGTATCATCGTGTAATTTTCCATGAATGTATCCCGTGGCGTTGATTTACGCTCTTTAAGTTGAAAAGAAGAACTTTGCGGGGGCACTAAATGGAGTGTAACGGGCTTTTATTTTGTCAGAATGGAAAAATTTGACGGCGGAAGAGCAAAGTCCTGATTGGTGTGGCTGCATGTAGTATAGAGCAGTGGTTGTCAACCTTTTTTCCAGTGATGTACCCCCTGTGAACATTTTTTTTAATTCAAGTACCCCCTAATCAGAGCAAAGCATTTTTGGTTAAAAAAAAGGGATAAAGAAGTAAAATGCAACACTATGTCATCAATTTCTGATTTATTAAATTGTATAACAGTGCAAAATATTGCTCATTTGTAGTGGTCTTTCTTGAACTATTTGGAAAGAAAGATATAAAAATACCTAAAATTTTGTTGAAAAATAAATAAATGGGTTGTACTTGTATAGCGCTTTTCTACCTTGAAGGTACTCAAAGCGCTTTGACACTACTTCCACATTTACCCACTCACACACACATTCACACACTGATGGAGGGAGCTGCCATGCAAGGCGCTAACCAGCACCCATCAGGAGCAAGGGTGAAGTGTCTTGCTCAGGACACAACGGACGTGACGAGGTTGGTACTAGGTGGGACTTGAACCCGGGTCCCTCGGGTTGCGCACGGCCACTCTCCCACTGCGCTACGGCGTCCCTAAAATAAATAAACAAGTGATTCAATTATAAATAAAGATTTCTACACATAGAAGTAATCATCAACTTAAAGTGCCCTCTTTGGGGATTGTAATAGAGATCCATCTGGATTCATGAACTTAATTCTAAACATTTCTTCACAAAAAAATTAATCTTTAACATCAATATTTATGGAACATGTCCACAAAAAATCTAGCCGTCAACACTGAATATTGCATTGTTGTATTTCCTTTTCACAGTTTATGAACTTACATTCATATTTTTTGAATTATTATTCAATAAATATATTTATAAAGGATTTTTGAATTGTTGCTATTTTTAGAATATTAAAAAAAAATCTCACGTACCCCTTGGCATACCTTCAGGTACCCCCAGGGGTACGCGTACCCCCAGGGGTACTTGAAGGTATGCCAAGGGGTACGTGAGATTTTTAAAAAAAATCTTCTAAAAATAGCAACAATTCAACAATCCTTTATAAATATATTTCATTAATTATAATTGAATCACTTGTTTATTTTCCAACAAGTTTTTAGTTATTTTTATATATTTTTTTCCCCAAATAGTTCAAGAAAGACCACTACAAATGAGCAATATTTTTGCACTGTTATACAATTTAATAAATGAGAAACTGATGACATAGTGCCTTATTTTACTTCTTTATCTCTTTTTTTCAACCAAAAATGCTTTGCTCTGATTAGGGGGTACTTGAATTAAAAAAATGTCCACAGGGGGTACATCACTGAAAAAAGGTTGAGAACCACTGGTATAGAGGACACACGACTGCAGGTGAGGACCCTTCCTCCCTGCATGCCAGCCAATCATGGCTTGCTGTAGGTCTCCTGAGTGTGCCTAGTGCCCTCACTGACCTTCTTTTTTTTCTTCCTCCGCTGTTCCCTTCTTCCTTCCGTCCTGGCTCAATCTCTCTGCAGCCGCCTCAAAACTGGGTCACAACGCCAGCTTGCTATCACGTAGCATATAGAACATATCAAGGTCTGCAGGGTCTGGAACAGAGGTTTCAAACTTACGGCTTAACTTGACTTCATACTTTAGTGTAATTGAGGCGCTCGCACCCTGGCAAGCTATTGATTGAATTTGATTGAAACTTTTATTAGCATTTTGCAGTGACGTGCAGTCAGGGGAGGCAGGTGAGGCGGGGCCTCACCTGCCTCCCCTGCACTAGCTACTTTATCCGCAGATGGCAGTACCGTGTTGAATATCCTAATATGTGTTTTGTGGCAATCGCAGTTGCTATGTAGAATGACGCTTTCCATCATTTTCTGTGGAGTGCATTGCAAAATGATTACCCTCCCTTCCTCTCTTGTGAGATCCACCCAGTTATGGGGCTCTATGAATCCCTGCCTGACTGGATGTAAGCTCAGGGTCACTCCAAATGTAGTTAAGTGGTTAAAACGGGATTCTGACGTGAAACTCCAGGTGATTTAAAGGCCTACTGAAATGACATTTTTCTTATTTAAACGGGGATAGCAGGTCCATTCTATGTGTCATACTGGATCATTTCGCAATATTGCCACATTTTTGCTGAAAGGATTTAGTAGAGAACATCCACGATAAAGTTCGCAACTGGAGAAAAGCCCTGCCTCTACCGGAAGTCGGAGACGATGACATAAATAAATAAATGGGTTGTACTTGTATAGCGCTTTTCTACCTTCAAGGTACTCAAAGCGCTTTGACACTACTTCCACATTTACCCATTCACACACACATTCACACACTGATGGAGGGAGCTGCCATGCAAGGCGCCAACCAGCACCCATCAGGAGCAAGGGTGAAGTGTCTTGGTCAGGACACAACGGACGTGACGAGGTTGGTACTAGGTGGGATTTGAACCAGGGACCCTCGGGTTGCGCACGGCCACTTTCCCACTGCGCCACGCCGACATCACATGTTGATGGCTCCTCATATATTCACATTGATTTTAATGGGAGCCTCCAACAAAAACAGCTATTCCGACCAAGAAAACAACAATTTCCCCATTAATTTGAGCGAGGATGAAAGATTCGTGTTTGAGGATATTGATAGCGACGGACTAGAAAAAAAAAAAAACGCGATTGCAATCGCGTTGCATTTAAACGGATTCATATGTTTTTAGAGACATTTACTAGGATAATTCTGGGCAATCCCTTACCTTTTGTTTTGCTAGTGTTTTTGTGAGTTTAACAGTACCTGATAGTCGGAAGTGTACGTCCACGCGCAGTGTCTCAGGGAAGTCGACTGCCGCTGTACGGGAGGCAGAAGCTCAGATGATATCCGGTGAGTGGCGACTTTTTAACCACAATTTTCTCACCGAAACCTGCTGGTTGACATGTAGTCGGGATCCATGTTCGCTCTGATCCATAGGAAAGTTTCCCCTCCGGGAATTTTAAACAAGGAATCACCGTGTGTTTGTGTGGCTAAAGGCTAAAGCTTCCCAACTCCGTCTTTGTACTTTGACTTCTCCAATATTAATTGAACAAATTGCAAAAGATTCAGCAATACATATGTCCAAAATACTGTGTAATTATGCCGTTAAAGCAGACGACTTTTAGCTGTGTGTGTGTGCAGCGCTCATACTTCCTAAAAACCCGTGACGTCTTGCGTACACGTCATCATTTCGCAGCATTTTCAAAAAGAAACTCCCGGGAAATTTAAAATTGCAATTTAGTAAACTAACCCGGCCGTATTGGCATGTGTTGCAATGTTAATATTTCATCATTGATGTATAAACTATCAGACTGCGTGGTCGGTAGCAGTGGGTTTCAGTAGGCCCTTTAAGTTGAAGACCCCTGATCTGTGTAATGATTTGCATTGTTTATTTTTTATTAGTTATAAACCCCAGTAAAGTCCCAGTAGGATGAAAAATGTTCTTTTCAAGGGAGTGGAATATTAGCACGCACCTCTCTCAATGTGTTTGTTTACGTGTCTCCTCGTAGTAACACTCGTACACGCACACAGTGCAGTGCGAGGGCGGTGGTGTTGCAATCACGTGAAGGAGATGCAGGCTTCAACATCTCTCCTCTCGAGCGCTCCTGATGCTGACGAGCGATGGAGCGAGCGCGCAACAAGAACAAGACATCATCCGGGGCCATTACTTAGCTTAGCGCCTCACATAAACGCTGTGATTTGTGTGTTTTCTCCCCCTGTCAAACGTTCCTGCCCCGATCCACTCAAAAGTGAGCAACGTTGACATTTTTAATCCCTCTTCTTCCTCGTCCTTGATTCTTGACACATGGGCACCCTGGGAAATTGGACTTCCAAGGATACTGTGATGCACAACACCCCCTCCTCCCTCCTCCCTTCCCTCTCGCTGTTGACTAAATCGCAACACAGCGTCTTGTCGACTAATGCTCGCCTCTCCGGAGAGCGAGGCCTAGTTTCCTCTCCCACATGTAATCAAATCCTACCCTTTCATTAAAGCGGCATCGTTGAGAAGAAAAAGAGTTTGCCTTCCGATATGCACGCTATTAAAAGCTACCAGGGGACACCAGCACATTTGCATTGTTTCATCTGTGTTTGGCTAACAAAGCTGTGAAGGGAGCCAAGCGGCCGCGTGACTGCGGACGTTCCATCTGGTTTGGCTCGCCCAATTTCGCGGCGTTTAGTCCCAGCCGTCCGCTACGACAACTGGCAGAGCCGCCAGACCGCTGTCCTTTTCCCATTTGGACCGTGGCCATGATGGACCTGTCCACGCCTGCTTGCCACAGGGCTGAGAGGAAGTCAGAAATCGTCTAATATGGTTCTCTAACTTTTTTCACCAAGTACCACCTCAGAAAACACTTGTCCCTCCAAGTGCCGCCATGATGACCGACACTAAAATAGTCGGTCTAAGTGTCACGTGAATGGTCGCAACTTATTACGGGGGTAGTTCCTCCCAGACGGACAACTCCGGACGACAGGGTGAGGTAGGAGATGATTTATTTATCATAAATCATAGCAAAACATCCATCCATCAATCCATCTTCTTCCGCTTATCCGAGGTCGGGTCGCGGGGGCAGCAGCCTAAGCAGGGAAGCCCAGACTTCCCTCTCCCCAGCCACTTCGTCTAGCTCTTCCCGGGGGATCCCGAGGCATTCCCAGGCCAGCCGGGAGACACAGTCTTCCCAACGTGTCCTGGGTCTTCCCCGTGGCCTCCTACCGGTTGGACGTGCCCTAAACACCTCCCTAGGGAGGCATTCGGGTGGCATCCTGACCAGATGCCCGAGCCACCTCATCTGGCTCCTCTCGATGTGGAGGAGCAGCGGCTTTACTTTGAGTTTCTCCCGGATGATAGAGCTTCTCACCCTATCTCTAAGGGAGAGCCCTGCCACCCGACGGAGGAAACTCATTTCGGCCGCTTGTACCTGTGATCTTATCCTTTCGGTCAAGACCATAGGTGGGGATGGGAACGTAGATCGACCGGTAAATTGAGAGCTTTGCCCTCCGGCTCAGCTCCTTCTTCACCACAACGGATCGGTACAACGTCCGCATTACTGAAGACGCCGTACCGATCCGCCTGTCGATCTCACGATCCACTCTTCCCTCACTTGTGAACAAGACTCCGAGGTACTTGAACTCCTCCACTTGGGGGCAGGGTCTCCTCCCCAACCCGGAGATGGCACTCCACCCTTTTCCAGGCGAGAACCATGGACTCGGACTTGGAGGTGCTGATTCTCATTCCGGTCGCTTCACACTCGGCTGCGAACCGATCCAGTGAGAGCTGAAGATCCCGGCCAGATAAAGCCATCAGGACCACATCATAGCAAAACAAAAACAAGCAAAAAGGACTCGTGTCGATCGCACATGGAAGCCAGGGCAAAAAACAAGAAACATAGAAACAAGAACCAGGAATATCCAAACGAGGAAGGTGAATAAATAGCTCTCTGATTAGTGGTCGACTGCAGGTGAGCGTGCCGACCACTAACCAGAGGCAGGTGAACCCAATTAATACCCATAGAAACCAAAACAAACCCAGAGGTGCACAAAACAGGAACTGAGGGAGTCCAAAAATAACAGAACATAACTAAACAAAACATGATCCGGCCACCAATCATGACACTAAGTATTCATTGAAAACAAGGCAGTGGTTTAATTAACAGATATATCTAATATTTTGGCCCCAATAACATTACACACAATGCACAAACATCATCGCCAACAACTCTACATATACAGTATAAATTTACAGACTTCTTTGGCGTACCACTAGATTGACCCCTCTTGCCGCTAGTGGTACATGTACCACAGTTTGACAATCCCTGCCTTACTCAACAGGAGGCTGAGAGTAAAGTCGTCTCTCTTGGTTGCTTTGTTGGGTCTGCTCCTGTCTCTGGCCATGCTCTCCCCACCCCAGAAGATTATGGCGTGGAACACCGCAAAAGCCACCACAGTGTATATGGTTTTGTTGTTGTTTTACTTTTGTGGCTGTGTGTAGAAGTGGCTGGTTGCATCAGCTCTGCTCTTTAATGTCTTTAATGCCCTTTGTGTTCTTTGATATTTCCCTCTTACACACATCTTTATGTGTGCTATGGCTATGAGTTTTTTTCCCCCTTAGTCTTAGTCCGGACTCTCTCTCCATCGGCCCAGGCTTAGACTGAATATTTTTTAATCAAATATGCTTCGTTAGGTGGGGACTTGTCCAGGGTGTACTTTGCCTTCCGCCCGAATGCAGCTGAGATAGGCTCCAGCAACCCCAAACGGGACAAGCAGTAGAAAATGAATGGATGACTGCTAACCAAATATCTTCTAAATAACAGTAGATATTTACTGCTTTTGAAGATATGCTATTAGTCAAAGACACCCTAATTGACAGGATAGCTTTTGCTGTTTTTGATAACCTACTGCTAACCAGAGACCCTCTATATTACAGGAAATATTTTGCTATTTTTAGGGCCAACTGCAAATCAAAGATCCCCTGATTAGCATTGTACTGTTTTTGTTTACATACTGTTAGTCAAGCCTCTTTACAAGACTGGATAACTTTGCTGTTTTTGAGGACCTAATGCCAGTCAATGATATGTTGTATTACAAAGAGCATTGTTGTTTTTGATGATCTACTGTTATTCAACTATACATTATGACAGGTGAGCTCTGCTCTTTTTGAGGACCAGCTGCTTGTCAAAGATCTCCCATATGACTGAGGAGTACTGTTGTTTTTGAAGACCTTCTGCCCATCAAAGGTATTCTATATAACCGGAGCGATTTGCTGTTTTTGAGGATATACTGCTAGTCAAAGAGCTTCTATTTGACAGGATGGCCTTTCTGTTCTTGTTGACATACTGCTTGTCAAAACGTCTTTATAATATTGGAGAACTTTGCTGTTTTGAGGACCTCATGCCAGTCAATGATATGTTATATGAAGAGTTTTGCTGTTTTTGATGATCCACTTTTATTCAAATATGCTTCATGACAAATGTGCCTTGTAATACAATTTGTTAAAGGACCTGCTGCTAGTCAAAGATCTTCTTAATAACAGGAGAGATTGGCTATTTTTGAGGATATACTGGAATTCAAAGAGCCTCTATTTGACAAGATGGCTTTTCTGTTCTTATTGACATACTGCTTGTCAAAACATCCTCATAATATTGGAGAACTTTGCTGTTTTGAGGACCTAATGGAAGTCAATGTTATTTTATATGAAGAGTTTAGCTGTTTTTGATCATCCACCGTTATTCAAATATGCTTCATGACAGGTGTGCCTTGTAATACAACTTGTCAAATATGACAAGGGAGAGTGCTGTTGTTTTTAAGGACCTGCTGCTAGTCAAAAATCTTCTATATAACAGGACAGATTTGCTGTTTTTGATGACATACTGGGAGTCAAAGAGCCTCTATTTGACCGGATGGCTTTTCTGTTCTTATTGACATACTGCTTGTCAAAACTTCCTCATAATATGGAGAATTTTGCTCTTTTGAGGACCTCATGTCAGTCAATGATATGTTATATGAAGAGTTTTTCTGTTTTTGATGATCCACTTTTATTCAAATATGCTTCATGACAAATGTGCCTTGTAATACAATTTGTCAAAGATGACAGGGGGAGTGCTGTTGTTTTAAAGGACCTGCCGCTAGTCAAATATCTTCTTAATAACAGGAGAGATTGGCTATTTTTGAGGATATACTGGAATTCAAAGAGCCTCTATTTGACAAGATGGCTTTTCTGTTCTTATTGACATACTGCTTGTCAAAACATCCTCATAATATTGGAGAACGTTGCTGTTTTGAGGACCTAATGGCAGTCAATGTTATTTTATATGAAGAGTTTAGCTGTTTTTGATCATCCACCGTTATTCAAATATGCTTTATGACAGGTGTGCCTTGTAATACAACTTGTCAAACATTACAAGGGAGAGTGCTGTTGTTTTTAAGGACCTGCTGCTAGTCAAAGATCTTCTATATAACAGGATAGATTTGCTGTTTTTGAGGACATTCTGGGAGTCAAAGAGCCTCTATTTGACAGGATGGCTTTTCTGTTCTTATTGACATACTGCTTGTCAAAACGTCCTCATAATATTGGAGAACTTTGCTGTTTTGATGACCTAATGCCAGTCAATGATATTTCATATGAAGAGTTTTGCTGTTTTTGATGATCCACTGATATTCAAATATGTTTCATGACAAATGTGCCTTGTAATACAACGTTTCAAAGATGACAGGAGGGAGTGCTGTTGTGTTTAAGGACCTGCTGCTAGTCAAAGATCTTCTATATAACAGGAGAGATTTGCTGTTTTTGATGACATACTGGGAGTCAAAGAGCCTCTATTTGACGGGATGACTTTTATGTTTTTGTTGACATACTGCTAGTCAAAAATTATTTACAATATTGGAGAGTTTTGCTGTTTTGAGGACCTAAGCCATTTAATGATATTTTATATGAAGAGTGTAGCCATTTTTGATGATCCATTGTTATTCAAATATGCTTCATGACAGGTGTGCCTTGTAATACAACTTGTCCAACATGACAGGGGTTAGTGCTGTTGTTTTTAAGGACCTGCTGCTAGTCAAATATCTTCTATACAACACGGGGGCTTTGCTGTTTTTGAGGATCTACTGCTAGTGAAAGTTCTTCCATACGACAGTAGAGCACTGCTGATTTGTTGACATACTACTAGTTAAAGTAGCTTCATATGATTGGAGACCTCGGCTGTTTTTGTGGACCTACTGCTAGTCAAAGATTCGGTATTATCCTGAGATCAAGTGTGGCCATTTGTGTTGTGCATAACACTGCTATTTTTCCCCTTCACGGTGGCAGAGGGGGTTAGTGCGTCTGCCTCACAATACGAAGGTCCTGTAGTCCTGGGTTCAAATCCAGGCTCGGGATCTTTCTGTGTGGAGTTTGCATGTTCTCCCCGTGAATGCGTGGGTTCCCTCCGGGTACTCCGGCTTCCTCCCACTTCCAAAGACATGCACCTGGGGATAGGTTGATTGGCAACACTAAATTGGCCCTAGTGTGTGAATGTGAGTGTGAATGTTGTCTGTCTATCTGTGTTGGCCCTGCGATGAGATAGCGACTTGTCCAGGGTGTACCCCGCCTTCCGCCCGACTGTAGCTGAGATAGGCGCCAGCGCCCCCCGTGACCCCGAAAGGGAATAAGCGGTAGAAAATGGATGGATAGAACGAAAACAAGGTTTCCCAGTTTCTTGTGATATTACAAGACAGCTTAGCTTTGTTTGAGGACCTACTGCTTGGCAAAGATCTTCAATATTACAGAAATGTTGTGCTGTTTTTAAAGACCTTCTGCAAAAACGCTAGTCAAAGATCTTCTAAACGGAATCCAAAGGCAACGCTGGAAGTCTTGAAATTGAAGTCCTTCGTCTCATCGTGATGTTAAACGAGGCTCCGCGGAGTTTTGTTTTTGTCATCTTGCAGGCTTCCTGGTGTTGACTGATCTGTTTGTCATGCTCTTTAATTGGAAAACGCTTTCCCAGCGGGCTCGTACGGTGCCATCCTTCTTGTCGAAGCGCTGGCTGCCATTAATTTATTTCTTTTTTTTTTAATACCGTGTTGGAGATCAGCGGGCCGGCTTGCAGCTGCTGGATGAGTCGCTGGTTTGCGATTAGCATAAAGGAGCAAGGCATCCAGCAGTGCTTGAATAATGAGTGTGATGACAGCAGCAATATACCCGTGTTGGTGCGGTTATGATATGCAAAATGAACACGTGAGCAGGAGGGCGCAGGAAGCGTCGGAAATTAAAAGTGTATTTGATGTGAAGTCATTTACTTAGAAAGCAGTCAAATGAAGTAAAACATGTTTCATACAAGATGTTATTAAAGGCCTACTGAAACCCACTACTACCCACCACGCAGTCTGATAGTTTATATATCAATGATGAAATATTAACATTGCAACACATGCCAATACGGCCTTTTTAGTTTACTAAATTGCAATTTTAAATTTCGTGCAAAGTTTCTTGTTGAAAACGTCGCGGAATGATGACGTGTACGCCTGACGTCACCGACTGTTAGGAAAAATATTAGTGCTGCGCACACACACACAGCTAAAAGTCATCTGCTTTAACCGCATAATTACACAGTATTTTGGACATCTGTGTTGCTGAATCTTTTGCAATTTGTTCAATTAATAATGGAGAAGTCAAAGTAGAAAGATGGAGTTGGGAAGCTTTAGCCTTTAGCCACACAAACACACGGTGATTCCTTGTTTAAAATTCCCGGAGGTGAAGCTTTCCTATGGATCAGAACGGTCAAGCGAACATGGATCCCGACCAAATGTCAACCAGCAGTTTTCGGTGAGAAAATTGTGGTAAAAAGTCGCCACTTACCGGAGATCAGCTGAGTTTGTGCCGTCCATACAGCTGCCGTCGACTTCCATCAGACACTGGCCTCAAGACACCCGTGGACACACCCCTCCGACAAACAGGTACTATTTAATCTCACTAAAACACTAGCAACACAATAGATAGATAAGGGATTTCCCAGAATTATCCTAGTAAATGTGTCTAAAAACATCTGCATTTGTCCCAATGCAATCGCGTTTTTTTTTAAACTTGATTTTTTTTTTTTTTTTTTTTTTCTAGTCCGTCGCTGTCAATATCCTCAAACACAAATATTTCATCCTCGCTCAAATTAATGGGGAAATTGTCGTTATTTTGGTCCGAATAGCTCTTTTTGTTGGAGGCTCCCATTAAAAACAATGTGAGGATGTGAGGAGCCCTCAATAGGTGACGTCATCGTCTGCGACTTCCGGTAAAGGCAGGGCTTTTCTATTAGCGACTAAAAGTTGCGAACTTTATCGTCGATTCTCTCTACTAAATCCTTTCAGCAAAAATATGGCAATATCGGGAAATAATCAAGTATGACACATAGAATGGACCTGCTATCCCCGTTTGAATAAGAAAATCTCATTTCAGTAGGCCTTTAAGTATTCTGAACTTATGTACCTGGAGTGAGACATTTAGTCCTCTTTTATTGATTTTCTTTCGCTATTAGATAATGGTCACATGTTCAACACATGTAGTAAATGTACTATCATTTATTTTAAGACATGGGTTAAGTTATCTGTTTATTGCTAATTTTTTTCAGACTTGTTTAATGCTGCAAGATACAACCGTAGGAAACACATCAAACATGAGGTTTCATGTTTAAATACAAGAAATACAAGTAAACAGAAAAAGGCTGCAAAAAGTTAAAAAATTGGCGGGGAATCTACAACGCCGAAATGTATTTAAAAATATGTAAATCCTTTTTTTCTTTTTTTACGAATGTGAAAATATATAGAACTATTTTTATCAGTATATGGCCCTTGGTGGAAAAAGTTTGGACACCCTTTTAAACAAATGATGCCAGAATCATCCTCACTTATCAAGAGTCCCTAGAAATGAGCTTCTAATATTCTAATACTACAGAGCAGGGGTCACCAACGCGGTGCCCGCGGGCACCAGGTAGCCCGTAAGGACCAGATGAGTAGCCCGCTGGCCTGTTCTAAAAATAGCTCAAATAGCAGCACTTACCAGTGAGCTGCCTGTATTTTTTAAATTGTATTTATTTACTAGCAAGCTGGTCTCGCTTTGCTCGACATTTTTAATTCTAAGAGAGACAAAACTCAAATAGAATTTGAAAATCCAAGAAAATATTTTAAAGACTTGGTCTTCACTTGTTTAAATAAATTCATTTAATTTTTTACTTTGCTTCTTATAAAAAATACAACCTTAAAAATAATTTTAGGATTTTTAAACACATATACCTTTTTACCTTTTGAATTCCTTCTTCTTCTTTCCTGACAATTTAAATCACTGTTCAAGTATTTTTTTTATTGTAAAGACTAATAGATGAAATTTAATTTAATTCTTCATTTTAGCTTCTGTTTTTTTGACGAAGAATATGTGTGAAATATTTCATCAAACTTATGATTAAAATTTAAAAAAAAATATTCTGGCAAATCTAGAAAATCCGTACAATCAAATTTAAATCTTATTTCAAAGTCTTTTGAATTTCTTTTAAAATTTTTGTTCATGAAAATCTAGAAGAAAAAATTATATGTATTTGTTAGAAATATAGCTTGGTCCAATTTGTTATATATTCTAACAAAGTGCAGATTGGATTTTAACCTATTTAAAACATGTCACCAAAAATCTAATTAATAATCTCAATCAGGGATAATTACTAAGGATGTTCCATACATTCTTTTTTTAATTATTTCAAAAATATTCGATTTAGCGAGTTTTTCTCTTCTTTTTTTTTGTGTTTTCTCCTCTTTTAAACCGTTCGAGTAAGTGTTTTTTTCATAATTTATTCTCTACAAAAAACTTCCTATAGAAGGAAAAAAAATGTACGACGGAATGACGGACAGAAATAAATAAATGATAAATGGGTTGTACTTGTATAGCGCTTTTCTACCTTCAAGGTACTCAAAGCACTTTGACACTACTTCCACATTTACCCATTCACACACACATTCACACACTGATGGAGGGAGCTGCCATGCAAGGCACCAACCAGCACCCATCAGGAGCAAGGGTGAAGTGTCTTGCTCAGGACAAAACGAACGTGACGAGGTTGGTACTAGGTGGGATTTGAACCAGGGAACCTTTGGGTTGCGCACGGCCACACTTTCACTGCCACACGCCGTCCCTACCCAATTTTGTATATATATATATATTTATTTATTAAAGCTAAATTTATCAAATTGGCTATTTCTAGCAATTTATTTAAGTGTGTATCAAACTGGTAGCCCTTCAGATTAATCAGTACCAAAGAAGTAGCTCTTGATTTCAAAAAGGTTGGTGACCCCTGAGTTATACAATACGAGCGTCCACAAAGCCCAGGTGTCATGGCGGTCCTTTATAAGTTTTTTTATGCGATGGTGTATTGCAGACCATGCCCAACATACTGATAAAAAACAACAATAATGACCCAAAATATGCCAGTGTGTCGCTTTTTCTCAAAATGTATAAAAATCCCCATTAAAAGGTTCCGATCGTTAGCGTCTAATGGCCGACCGATTGATGACTCAAGCCGGCGTTTAGCTTTAGCTATTTATTTGTTTCTATATACATTTATTGTGAGAAATCATTCAGATGATCAGTGTTTCCACAAAGATAAATATCATTAAATATTAATAATAACAGAGTTAAAGGTAAATTGAGCAAATTGTCTATTTCTGGCAATTTATTTAAGTGTGTATCAAACTGGTAGCCCTTCAAAAATGTTGGTGACCCCTGCTATACATGCTAATATTGCACATGGTAATACTGCACTGTACACATGTTTTACTATTAGCACCTACTCCTATTTGGTGTTTACTAACACATAGGACGTAAATCCCCAAAACCTTACCACCGGCATCTTATTGTGTTAGCAAACATTAATAAAAAAAACTGTCTACATCACATTAGATCCATTTCACAGCAGTTGTGTGTATTCCCCGCTCACTTACTTAATAAAAGCTTCCATTGCTGGGAGTGGAGGCATTTCTCCTCTCTCAGTGACAGGATATCTTCCACCCTCTGCGGTGGCTCGGCCGTGTTGCCAGGCAACTGTTATCTACTATTATGGGATTCGGGAAGACTCAATGGGGAAGTTAGCACCCGACCAATCTGGCCTTGTGTTTTATTTATAACAGATGTAACTTGGAGTCATAGCGGTCATTAGAACTCTGTTCAATCTAAAAATCCAACACAAATGGTGTGGATAAAATCAATGGACGTCCTCGTTTTTAACGTTTTCTCTTCTACTCCCGGACCTGAGAACGGTGCACTTTTGTCCAAACATGCCCAACAATACAGTTTTTTTTTCTGAAATGCCCCCTGTAGGCATGTCTTCAACTAAGGATTTTCATAACCTCATCTGATTGGTTATCAGTTTAGAAAGAATATTTTGCACACCAGCATGTACGCTACATGTATGTACGGGACAAGAAAATTCCAAGTCAAATGGTCCTCTTAAAAAATGTTAGCATTGCAAATACCTTAAATTAAAAAAAGGCTTTCCAATGGTACATTATGATAGACCAAATATTAAAGGAGCTACACAATAAAGGTTAACAAATCAATCGATTTGTTGTCCCGAATCATCCTTTAAAACATGGGTGTCAAACTCTGGCCCGCGGGCCAAATGTGGCCCGCCGTGTAATTTCATTTGGCCCTTGAGGCAATATCAAGTTAACATTAGAGCTGTAACACCATATTTACCACTAAAACTCATACTCGTCAACCCTCCCGATTTTCCCGGGAGACTCCCGAAGTTCAGTGCCCCTCCCGAATTTCTCCCGATTTCCACCCGGACAATAATATTGGGGGCGGGCCGTTAAAGCACTGCCTTTGGCGTTCTCTACATGTCGCCACGTCCGCTTTTCCTCCATACAAACAGCGTGCCGGCCCACTCACATAATATATGCGGCTCATACACACACACACAAGTGTATGCAAGGCATACTTGGTCAACAGCCATACAGGTCACACTGAGGGTGGCCATATAAACAACTTTAACACTGTTACAAATATACGCCCCACTGTGAACCCACAGCAAACAAGAATGACAAACACATTTCGGGAGACCATCCGCACCGTAACACAACATAAACACAACCGAATAAATACCCAGAACCCCTTGCATCACTAACTCTTCATAAACGCTACATTATACACCCCCGCTAACACATATACCTTTTTACCTTTTAAATTCCTAACACAAACCCGCCGCCGAAAAGAGGCATTCAACTTGTGTTTTTATTTTATTTGATATGCCATTGATATTTTTTAATTATTATCATTTAAAACTCGATTTTTTATGTCACTATAAAGTTATATAAGCCTTGCTTGGTCAATATTCGATGCCAAATTTGTGTGGGTCCCTATTAAATGATTAATTTGTTCAACCTCGGCCCGCGGCTTCGTTCAGTTTTAAATTTTGGCCCACTCTGTATTTGAGTTTGACACCCCTGCTTTAAAACAATAATAAATGTGTGAACTGCATTTTAGAAAGTGAACAAAACATCATAGCTCCCTTATTATTTGTCATAAATGCATGATATAAAAAGTTAATGGATTGGTTAAGTAACCCGAGGAAAATCACTTACTGTAATAAAAACAATTGAAACTTAATTGATTATTTTTCTATTATTGAATTAGGTAAGGATAGAAAAAATAACTCTAACTTCCGTATTTCATGGAATTTTCAAATGGGATTTTAGAGCGGGCAATTGTTCATTAGTCTGATACCATCTGACCTCAGAAGTGAAGTATTTTTTTCTGGAATGAGATGATACACAAATATTTGTTTTTGTTGGTCCGAGGCGAAGCGGCGCTGGCAGCCATGCTGGCCGCTGCAGCCTCACAAAAACATTTTAAGGACGCTCAAAAAGCATAATCGGATGCTCAGACCGACTTTATATTCAGGAGTATATGGAAAAAGTATGTATAAAAAAGTTTCAAGACGAAAAATTTGGCACGTTTCTTTATTTTTCTTCTGCAACTCAGACCCGTAATTTTCCCAGTTGAGACACTTCTAGTGAAAGTAATCTACGTCATCAGCCTATATTAGTTACAATTGGTAAAAAATAACCCCACACAGAGCAAACAATGACGCGCTTCCTCGAAATGGTCACCAGCTGCCGCAATTTACTACATAGTACGTGTGGTCACAGGGGCAGAGACAAATGGGGATACCCCAAAATAAACAGATGTCCTGTCCAATTATTTTAAAAATCCCATTCAGAGATAAACAAACAAACATGGCAGAGATTGGAGTAAATGAAGTTCTCCAATTGGCCTGGTTAGGCTCTGACGGAGCGCAGAGAAGCCGGTCAAACTTGACCATCTAAACAGGAAGCAATTGAAAAGTTGAAAAAAAAACTCTCTGAACAAATGAATTGGTCTTCCACACCACCTATCTCCCACATACAAGTACGTACTTTAAGTCATTCCAAAGAAACTCAACAACCTCTAACAAACAACAACAGATCATAAACAGTTTTTGGTTTCAGTGTTCATTGATCATGAGTACAACTGAATGGAATGCTAGCCAAGGTAATTCCATTCCAAAGACTTATGTTGTTGACATAGGTGTCGCTTTTCATACCATCTTCTTCCGCTTATCCGAGGTCGGGTCGCGGGGGCAGCAGCCTAAGCAGGGAAGCCCAGACTTCCCTCTCCCCATCCACTTCGTCTAGCTCTTCCCAGGGGATCCCGAGGCGTTCCCAGGCCAGCTGGGAGACATAGTCCTCCCAAGGTGTCCTGAGTCTTCCCCGTGGCCTCCTACCGGTTGGACGTGCCCTATACACCTCCCTGGGGAGGCGTTCGGGTGGCATCCTGACCAGATGCCCGAACCACCTCATCTGGCTCCTCTGGATGTGGAGGAGCAGCGGCTTTACTTTGAGTTCCTCCCGGATGGCAGAGCTTCTCACCCTATCTCTAAGGGAGAGCCCCGCCACACGGCGAAGGAAACTCATTTCGGCCGCTTGTACCCGTGATCTTATCCTTTCGGTCATGACCCAAAGCTCATGACCATAGGTGAGGATGGGAACGTAGATCGACCGGTAAATTGAGAGCTTTGCCTTCCGGCTCAGCTCCTTCTTCACCACAACGGATCGGTACAACATCCGCATTACTGAAGACGCCACACCGATCCGCCTGTCGATCTCACGATCCACTCTTCCCTCACTCGTGAACAAGACTCCTAGGTACTTGAACTCCTCCACGTGGGGCAGGGTCTCCTACCCAACCCGGAGATGGCACTCCACCCTTTTCCTGGCGACAACCATGGACTCGTACTTGGAGGTGCTGATTCTCATTCCGGTCGCTTCACACTCGAATGCGAACCGATCCAGTGAGAGCTGAAGGTCCCGGCCAGATGAAGCCATCAGGACCACATCATCTGCAAAAAGCTGAGACCTAATCCCGCGGCCACCAAACCGGAACCCCTCAACGCCTTGACTGCGCCTAAAAATTCTGTCCATAAAAGTTATGAACAGAATCGGTGACAAAGGACAGCCTTGGCGGAGTCCAACCCTCACTGGAGATCTGGGTCCATGATTTGTCTACTTCATATATATATATATATATATATATATATATATATATATATATATATATATATATATATATATATATATAAAACCGCATATGGTAATTGAAATTGTAGATGCGGACAAACTCCCCATCTGTGAACGCCTTTCTGCAGCTTGCAATTAGTTTAGCCACCTTGAAGCTGGCCCCAAGATATGACAGGTTTGCCTTTGTTTGGCGTAGCATTTTACTCTGCTGGGCAGCAAATTCACGGTTTAGCCAGCTTTTCTCCTCTCTCTTTGCACAGCAAGCTCGTATACTGCTCTCTGTGGCGATTTTCATCGTGTCGCCAAATGTTAAATTCTTTAACACCGCCACAGTCTATTAGCAGATTAGACAAACTCTTTTTTTGTGCTATATTCAGCGAATACGTAATTTTTTTCCGTCGCCCACTAATTGTCTGAAGAAGCACGTACTTGACGTCATGTTATCGATGGAAAAATGCATTTTTAGACACTATGATTTGCCTGAGCGTCTAGAAGACTCCAAGAGTAACAAGCAGTAGAAAATGGATTAATGAATGGGCTAAAAAGGACGGATAAAAAAAAAAGAATAAATGAATATATATTTCTTTTTTAACTTGGGACTTCCCGCAGGCCAGATTTTGGACGCTGGTGGGCCGTATTCTGCCCACGGGCCGTAGTTAGGGGACCCCTGGCATATTTATTCAAGACACTTCACCCTTGCTCCTGATGGGTGCTGGTTAGCGCCTTGCATGGCAGCTCCCTCCATCAGTGTGTGAATGTGTGTGTGAATGGGTAAATGTAGAAGTAGTGCCAAAGCGCTTTGAGTACCTTGAAGGTAGAAAAGCGCTATACAAGTACAACCCATTTATTTATTATTTATTTATGTCTATATGGATATTAAAGGCCTACTGAAATGAGATTTTCTTATTTAAACGGGGATAGCAGGTCCATTCTATGTGTCATACTTGATCATTTCGCGATATTGCCATATTTTTCCTGAAAGGATTTAGTAGAGAACATAGACGTTAAAAATTGCAACTTTTGGTCGCTAATAAAAACGCCTTGCCTGTACCGGAAGTAGCAGACGATGTGCGCGTGACGTCACTGGTGTGAGAGCTCCTCACATCCTCACATTGTTTATAATGTGAGCCTCCAGCAGCAAGAGCTATTCGGACCGAGAAAGCGACGATTTCCCCATTAATTTGAGCGAAAATGAAAGATTCGTGGATGAGGAAATTTAGAGTGAAGGACTATAAAAAATAAATACATAAATAAATAAAGTTTAAAAAAAAGGCGGTTGCATTGGAAGCGATTCAGATGTTTTTAGACACATTTACTAGGATAATTCTGGGAAATCCCTTATCTTTCTATTGTGTTGCTAGTGTTTAATGAGTTAAATAGTACCTGATACTCGGAGGGGTGTGTCCACGGGTGTGTTGACACCAGTCTCTGAGGGAAGTCACGTAGCTGCAGCTAGACAGAAGCTCCGCTGATCTCCGGTAAGAAGAGACTTTTTACCACAATTTTCTCACCGAAACCTGCCAGTTGACAAGTGGTCGGGATCCATGTTGGCTTGACCGCTTTGATCCATAGTAAAGCTTCACCTCCAGGAATTTTAAACAAGGAAACACTGTGTGTTTGTGTGGCTAAAGGCTAAAAGCTTCCCACCTCCATCTTTCTACTTTGACTTCTCCATTATTAATTGAACAAATTGCAAAAGATTCAGCAACACAGATGTCCAAAGTACTGTGTAATTCCGTGATGAAAAGAGACAACGACGTTTTAAACAGGAAACTCCGCGTGAAATTGAAATTTGTAATTTAGTAAATCAAACCAGCTGTATTGGCATGTGTTGCAACGTTAATATTTCATCATTGATATATAAACTATCAGACTGCTTGGTGGGTAGTAGTGGGTTTCAGTAAGCCTTTAAAACAGGGGTGCCCACACTTTTTCTGCAGGCGAGCTACTTTTCAATTGACAAACTCGAGGGGATCTACCTCATTTATATATATCATTTATATTTATTTATTTATGAAAGAGACATTTTTGTAAACAAGTTAAATGTGTTTAATGATAATACAAGCATGTGTAACACATATAGATGTCTTTCTTTCACGAAGACAAGAATATAAGTTGGTGTATTACCTGATTCTGATGACTTGCATTGATTGGAATCAGACAGTAATGATAACGCCCACATTTTCAAATGGAGGAGAAAAAAAGTTGTCCTTTCTGTACAATACCACATGAAAGTGGTTGGTTTTTGGCATCTAATTCATCCAGCTTCCATACACTTTACAAGAAAAACATTGGCGGCAAATTCCGTAGCTTGCTTGATTGACATTCACGGCACCCGAGGGTCTTGTGAGATGACGCTGGCTGCTGCCAGTTCATTATTATGAAAAAATGACAGAGAGGAAGGCGAGAAAGACTTTTTATTTCAACAGACTTTCGCGCCGTCCCTTCCGTCAAAACTCTAAAGGCCGACTGCACATTTCCTATCTTCACAATAAAAGCCCTGCTTCATGCTGCCTGCGCTAACAAAATAAGAGTCTCGGAAAGCTGGCGTGCACATCACATGTGCACGCCAGCTTTCTGAGGGATCGCTTGTGCACGCCAGTTTTCCGAGACTCTGTATTTAGTTAGCGCAGGCAGCATGAAGCAGGGCTTTTATTGTGAAGATAGGAAATGTGCAGTCGGCCTTTAGAGTTTTGACGGAAGGTACGGCGCGAGAGTCTGTTGAAATAAAAAGTGTTTCTCGCCTTCCTCTCGGTCATATTTTAATAATAATGATCTTGCAGCAGCCAGCGTCATCTCACAAGACCCTCCGGTACCGTGAATGTCATTTAAGTGACGTCTTGGTGAAGATTGATGATCACTAATTTTTAGGTCTATTTTTTTTAAAAGCCTGGCTGGAGATCGACTGACACACCCCTCGCGATCGACGTAATGGGCACCCCTGCTTTAAAACATTCCTTCATTATTTAATTTGGAGTTTTGATACACTGATAAACTGTAGAGCAACAACTTTATGGCATTTTCAGGCCATTAACGCTGAGTAACAGAGAATAAGGAAAAGTTCCGGTTTGGGTGAAGGTGAGGTGCCATTGGTGAGCTATTTATACAACAATGACCCTCGCTGCGCCATGGCGGCACAATGAGATGCATGCTCACAAACAATCCTATCGATCGCCTCCCTCATTCAAAAAAAGGTGAGTCTCCGACCTTCCCGGCCTCCTCCATTAAAAGTATTGCAGTCGAATCTAATCTAGTCTATGGGAATTTCCGCCAAGCCCTCAATGTCAGCCGCAACTGTCATCGTTTGGACATCCTCGGCAGAGATGATTGATGTCGATAAGGGACACATGTTTGCATGCCAATATGAGCGTGAATAGGCGGTAATGGCCTCGCAAAGTTTGTCGTTTTTCTCGATCTTCTTGGCGTTCTCGTATGAATCGGTATGCACGACTTGTCGGGTTTTCAAGGGCGTGCTTGTTGAGGACCAAGAAGCGAGGGTCACACAGGAACTGTTTAGGAACGCTATGAAATGCAATCATCTCCTCTGATTTTTTCTTAAAGATTAAGACCTCATTGTCGCTGAACACGCGTTGCACGACTTACGATTGATTTGAAAGTCGCTAAGCTCTTAAATCAAAGAGTGTGCTTTGTGATCACACATGGAAGACAAAGGAAGTGTGTGTCAATAAAACAGTCTCGGTGTCTTGCTATTCCCCATCTGAACTTCTTCCCTTCATGTGTTTTTTTTTTTTTGTCTGTGCTCGTTCTTGTCATTCCTTCTCTCTCACGCTGCTTCTGGCTAAAAAAAAAAAAAAAAGAGCAAACAAATGAGCGCAATATCATTTTACGGACAGCGACTTCAAAGTTTCCAACAAAATTGACAAAGGCTCCCCGAGGGGACGGAGCGAGGACAGACGAGTGCAGAAGGTTGAAGAAGAGACAAGCTAGGGAAAGACAGACACGACTGAGCATGTATGTTTCTTTTTAGTTTTGGAAAAGTAAGAGATAAACGGGCGAGGCTGCAGTTTCTAGTTTAAAGGCCTAGCATAAGGATAAGCAGTAGAAAATGGATTAATGAATGGGCTAAAAAGGACGGATTAAAAAAAAAAGAATAAATAAATATATATTTCTTTTTTAACTTGGGACTTCCCGCGGGCCAGATTTTGGACGCTGGTGGGCCGTATTCTGCCCACGGGCCGTAGTTAGGGGACCCCTGGCATATTTATTCTTATGTCTATATGGATATTAAAGCCTACTGAAATGAGATTTTCTTATTTAAACGGGGATAGCAGGTCCATTCTATGTGTCATACTTGATCATTTCACGATATTGCCATATTTTTCCTGAAAGGATTTAGTAGAGAACATCGACGTTAAAAATTGCAACTTTTGGTCGCTAATAAAAAAGCCTTGCCTGTACCGGAAGTAGCAGACGATGTGCGCGTGACGTCACTGGTGTGAGAGCTCCTCGCATCCTCACATTGTTTATAATGTGAGCCTCCAGCAGCAAGAGCTATTCGGACCGAGAAAGCGACGATTTCCCCATTAATTTGAGCGAAAATGAAAGATTCGTGGATGAGGAAATTTAGAGTGAAGGACTAGAAAAAATAAATACATAGATAAATAAAGTTTTTAAAAAAAGGCGGTTGCATTGGGAGCGATTCAGATGTTTTTAGACACATTTACTAGGATAATTCTGGGAAATCCCTTATCTTTCTATTGTGTTGCTAGTGTTTTAGTGAGTTAAATAGTACCTGATAGCCGGAGGGGTGTGTCCACGGGTGTGTTGACACCAGTCTCTGAGGGAAGTCACGTAGCTGCAGCAAGACAGAAGCTCCGCTGATCTCCGGTAAGAAGAGACTTTTTACCACAATTTTCTCACCGAAACCTGCCAGTTGACAAGTGGTCGGGATCCATGTTGGCTTGACCGCTCTGATCCATAGTAAAGCTTCACCTCCGGGAATTTTAAACAAGGAAACACTGTGTGTTTGTGTGGCTAAAGGCTAAAGCTTCCCACCTCCATCTTTCTACTTTGACTCCTCCAATATTAATTGAACAAATTGCAAAAGATTCAGCAACACAGATGTCCAAAGTACTGTGTAATTCCGTGATGAAAAGAGACAACGACGTTTTAAACAGGAAACTCCGCGTGAAATTGAAACCCACTACTACCCACCACGCAGTCTGATAGTTTATATATCAATGAGGAAATATTAACATTGCAACACATGCCAATACGGCCTTTTTTAGTTTACTTAATTGCAATTTTAAATTTCCCGGGAGTTTCGTCTTGAAAACGTCGTGTAATGATGACGTGTACGCAAGACGTCACGGATTTTTAGGAAGTATAAGCGCTGCGCACACACACAGCTAAAAGTTGTCTGCTTTAACGGCATAATTACACAGTATTTTGGACATCTGTGTTGCTGAATCTTTTGCAATTTGTTCAATTAATATTGGAGAAGTCACAGTAGAAAGTTGGAGTTGGGAAGCTTTAGCCTTTAGCCACACAAACACACGGTGATTCCTTGTTTAAAATTCCTGGAGGTGAAACTTTACTATGGATCAGAGCGCGGTGGAGTGCCATCTCCGGGTTGGGGAGGAGACCCTGCCCCAAGTGGAGGAGTTCAAGTACCTAGGAGTCTTGTTCACGAGTGAGGGAAGAGTGGATCGTGAGATCGACAGGCGAATCGGTGCGGCGTCTTCAGTAATGCGGACGTTGTATCGATCCGTTGTGGTGAAGAAGGAGCTGAGCCAGAAGGCAAAGCTCTCAATTTACCGGTCGATCTACGTTCCCATCCTCACCTATGGTCATGAGCTCTGGGTCATGACCGAAAGGATAAGATCACGGGTACAAGCGGCCGAATTGAGTTTCCTCCGCCGTGTGGCGGGGCTCTCCCTTAGAGATAGGGTGAGAAGCTCTGCCATCCGGGAGGAACTCAAAGTAAAGCCGCTGCTCCTCCACATCGAGAGGAGCCAGATGAGGTGGTTCGGGCATCTGGTCAGGATGCCACCCGAACGCCTCCCTAGGGAGGTGTTTAGGGCACGTCCAGCTGGTAGGAGGCCACGGGGAAGACCCAGGACACGTTGGGAAGACTATGTTTCCCGGCTGGCCTGGGAACGCCTCGGGATCCCCCGGGAAGAGCTAGACGAAGTGGATGGAGAGAGGGAAGTCTGGGCTTCCCTGCTTATGCTGCTGCCCCCGCGACCCGACTTCGGATAAGCGGAAGATGATGGATGGATGGATGGTGAAACTTTACTATGGATCAGAGCGCGGTCAAGCGGACATGAATCACGACGGAATGTCAACCAGCAGGTTTCGGTGAGAAAATTGTGGTTAAAAAGTCGCTTCTTACCGGAGAAAAGCTGAGCTTGTGTCGTCCATAGCTGCCGTCGACTCCCCTGAGACATTGGCGTCAAGACACCCGTGGAGACACCCCTCCGACTATCAGGTACTATTTAACTCACTAAAACACTAGCAACACAATAGAAGGATAAGGGATTTCCCAGAATTATCCTAGTAAATGTGTCTAAAAACATAGAAATTTCTAACTTTTTTTTTTTTTTCCTAGTCTGTCGCTATCGATATCCTCAAACAGGAATCTTTCATCCTCGCTCAAATTAATGGCGGAATTGTCGTTTTCTCAGTCCGAATATCACTTTTTGTTGGAGGCTCCCATTAAAAACAATGTGAATATGTGAGGAGCCATCAACATGTGACGTCATCTTCTGAGACTTCCAGTAGAGGCAGGGCTTTTCTGATAGCACCGAAAGTTGCCAACTTTATCGTGGATGTTCTCTACTAAATATTTTCAGCAAAAATATGGCAATATCGCGAAATGATCAAGTATGACACATAGAATGGACCTGCTATCCCCGTTTAAATAAGAAAATCTCATTTCAGTAGGCCTTTAAAGTCTCTACAAGTCGCTAATAGGAAATATCCAAATAATTCAAGTCCACACATACTTTATTACTCTGAGTTTTGGGGTCTTATCTTGATATAATGTTCTCAGAATCACAGGTTAAAATGTTCTCCATTGTTTAGGAGGTAGGGCCTCCAAATGAACTTCTTCATGGCAACTGCATTATTGGCTAATTATAGTATAGAAGCAAAATATCTCAATAAAACTGCATGAAACATGTATTGCCACAGAAATTGTGTTCGTCCTTGCTCATAAACACATTGCACCTGCCCGACCAGAGCATAAGAAGACAGAGCATGAAGGGATCAATAATGTTTCCAATTTGATAACTGTGCTGCTTAAATCACCGAGTACTAACAATCTTTTGGATATCACAAAAGGGATAAATCTAAGTGGATGCTTTTGGAGACACTGGAATAAAAGCACACATCGCTCTACTCAACGAGCACTGTGTGGTGCCCAGATGTTGCGAAAAAGACCTAAGAGTTGATCAATCTCTTCATCGTAAAAGCAAAACGGGCTGTTGTCTGCCGCAACCCCAAAACTAGAACAATCCAGCATGCCACGGCTTCACATACGGGAGTACAACGATTAGTCCACATTTTTGACAAAAAATACAATTTGTCGCCAACAGATTCGATGATAGCCGGTGATGTCATCATTTGTGTTTTTCCGGGCAGAAACAAACATGAGCGAGTCAATAAACATGGTAAACATTTAAAAAAAAGTCTGCGGGCTATAGAGCGTTTTCCGTTCGGGCTCCAGTACTCTGGAATGCCCTCCCGGTAACAGTTCGAGATGCTACCTCAGTAGAAGCATTTAAGTCTCACCTTAAAACTCATCTGTATACTCTAGCCTTTAAATAGACCTCCTTTTTAGACCAGTTGATCTGCCGTTTCTTTTCTTTCTCCTATGTCCCCCCCTCCCTTGTTGAGGGGGTCCGGTCCGATGACCATGGATGAAGTACTGGCTGTCCAGAGTCGAGACCCAGGATGGACCGCTCGTCGGGACCCAGGATGGACCGCTCGCCTGTATCGGTTGGGGACATCTCTACGCTGCTGATCCGCTTGAGATGGTTTCCTGTGGACGGGACTCTCGCTGCTGTCTTGGAGCCACTATGGATTGAACTTTCACAGTATCATGTTAGACCCGCTCGACATCCATTGCTTTCGGTCCCCTAGAGGGGGGGGGTTGCCCTCATCTGAGGTCCTCTCCAAGGTTTCTCATAGTCAGCATTGTCACTGGCGTCCCACTGGATGTGAATTCTCCCTGCCCACTGGGTGTGAGTTTTCCTTGCCCTTTTGTGGGTTCTTCCGAGGATGTTGTAGTCGTAATGATTTGTGCAGTCCTTTGAGACATTTGTGATTTGGGGCTATATAAATAAACATTGATTGATTGATTGATTTAAACACTTTCAATCAATCAATTCCTTTATTGTCATTGTTATAATAACACTTAAGTCGTACATGTCAACGAGATTTTGTTTGACAAATATTTTGCTCAGCTTTGCAAAGCGGACTTGTTTTTTTTTTTTATGGCAGTCCATTTGCAATGTGGGAGATTTTAAAGCAGAAGCATGTCGTCCATCTGGAGGATGCGATCTATGACTCTCTTCAGTTAGTCTACAAGCTAAATTTGGGATTCCTTAACAATGCTTGGTTGTTTCTTTTAATGGTATTCTGTATTTGATTGTTCACATTAATTTTGCAGTCCCAAGTAAAGTGGTGGTATATTATTACAGCCTGCTGTTAAATGGACAAAAGTTTAACAGTTGTTTTTATTTTTGTAGCAACCTAATGAGTAGCACTTTTCATTAACTACTATTTCAGAGGTATTATTTTTCGTTAACTCATGCTTAAAAATATCTCAAACTAATGTCTAAATATGAGCGACTTAATATGTGAACATAGGGCTGCAGAATTTTAAGAAAAAAACCCATTTGGGATTTTTCTTTCCAAAATTGCAATTGCAATTCTATTGGCAATTTTTAATTTTATCAATAAAAATGCATAAAACTGTAAAAATAACAAGTGATGGAAACATGTTACTTTTAGACTGTCAATCAACATATTATTGTCTCAAGGTGCCACTTATTAGAATAATGTGCAATAATATACTTAACAAAGATCTGACTTTACGCAGACAAACTTAGAGCTTTTGTCTACATCTTGTGTTTAAACCAGGGGTGTCAAAGATACGGCCCGAGGGCTGGATCAGGCCCGCGAAATGGTTTTATCCGGCCCGCGGGATGAGTTTGCTGAGTATAAAAATTAAACCAACATTTTTGAATGAAAGAAACAGCTGTTCTAAATGTGTCCACTAGATGTCGCAATAGCAATTATTTGTATCTTTGTAGATGATGCTACATGTGTACAAAATGAATCACATGATGTTAGTACATCAGTCAAGGAAAATTATCAAACTACATAAATAAAATACTGTAATTTGATTTTGATGTAATTTTTTTATCTTGATGGGTTGAAAATGAATCAATCAATCAATGATTATTTATACAGCCCTAAATCACTAGTGTCTCAAAGGGCTGCACAAACCACAACACAAACCACGACGACATCCTCGGTAGAGCCCACATAAGGGCAAGGAAAACTCACGCCCAGTGGGACGTCAGTGATAATGATGACTATGAGAAACCTTGGAGAGGACCGCATATGTGGGCAAACCAACCCCCCCACCCCCCCACACCCACCCTAGGGGAACCGAAAGCAGTGGATGTCGAGCGGGTCTAACATGATACTGTGAAAGTTCAATCCATAGTGGATCCAACACAACCGCGAGAGTCCAGTCCAAAGTGGATCCAACACAGCAGAGAGAGTCCCGTCCACAGTGGAGCCAGCAGGAAACCACCCCAAGCGGAGGCGGATCAGCAGCGCAGAGATGTCCCCAGCCGATACACAGGCGAGCGGTCCATCCTGGGTCCCGACTCAGGACAGCCAGCACGTCATCCATGGCCACCGGACCGGACCCCTCCAGTGGGACAGAGGAGAAAAAGAAAAGAAACGGCAGATCAACTGGTCTAAAAAGGGAGTCTATTCAAAGGTTGGAGCAGGGGTGCCCATTACGTCGATCGCGATCGACTGGACGATCTCGGAGGGTGTGTCAGTCGAGCTCAAGCCAGGCATTAAAAAATAGACATAAAAATGAGCAATCATCAATCATACCAAGACTTCACTTTCGTCAGTTGTTTGACATTCTCGGCACCCGAGGATCTTGTGAGATGACGCTGGCTGCTGCGAGCTCATATTTAAAAAAAAAATCACTAACAGGGCGGACGGAGAGAAACACATTTTATTTCTAGAGACTCCGTACCTACTGTCAAAACTCTAAAGACCGACTGCACAGTTCCTGTCTTCACCATAAAAGACCTGTTTCATCCGGCCTGTGCTAACAAAATAAGAGTCTCAGAAAGCTAGCGTGCACAAGCTAGCAAGCTACGGAGTTTGATGCCAATGTATTTCTCCCCCGCCCTCAGCAACCGCTTTCTCACTTGCTTGCCCACCCGCACAGTCACTGACGTCACTCACCTGCTGCCAGACATTAAAGGGCCACACACATATGCTACTTTCATAAGAAAGTGTTTAAAAACGAGTATGCAAGTTGGACAAATGAGATGCCAAATCCAACCACTTTCATGTGGTATTGGACAGAAAGAAGGACTTTTTTTTTTTCTCCATTTGAAAATACGGACGTTATCAGCACCACTGTCTGATTCCAATCAATGCAAATCATCAGAATCAAATACACCAACTTATATTCTTGTCTTCATGAAAGAAAGGAATCTATGTGTGTTAAACATGCTTGTATTATCATTAAACACCATTAACTTGTTAACAAAAATGTCTCTTTCATAAATAAATAAATATAAATTATAAATAGGAATGAGGTAGATCTCCTCGACTTGGTCAATTGAAAAGTAGCTCGCCTGCAGAAAAAGTGTGAGCGCCCCTGGGCTAGAGTATACAAATGAATTTTAAGGAATGCTTCTACTGAGGTAGCATCTTGAACTGTTACCGGTTGACTAATGAGTTGACTAATGAACATTATCACATAATTTATTCAGGAAATATAAATAATGACAAATAAAGGTCGAATACTATTAACCGCAACATGTAAGTGTAAAAAAAACAAAACCCAACAACATTATGATTTGTACATTTTCAGAATGTGCATGTTCTATTTTGAAACAAAGAAAACAATCTGAAGTTGTCTTTATTTTTAAGTTATCGTGCCGTGATTTTACCATTCCGGCCCACTTGGGAGTGGATTTTTATCCATGTGGCCCCGATGTAAAATTAATTTGACACCCCTGGTCTCGATTGATAGTCATTATGTGTATACAACAGCATGCAAGGAGGTTGCCCGATGACCTGCTGCATAAACGGTTAGCTGCAACTCTGACACACAAACATCCATCCATCCGTTGTCTACCGCTTATTCCCTTTTTTGGGGTTGCGGGGGGCGCTGGCGCCTATCTCTGCTACAATCGGGCGGAAGGCGGAGTACACCCTGGACAAGTCGCCACCTCATCGCAGGGCCAACACAGATAGACAGACAACATTCACACTCACATTCACACACTCGGGCCAATTTAGTGTTGCCAATCAACCTATCCCCAGGTGCATGTCTTTGGAAGTGGGAGGAAGCCGGATTAGATAGATAGACAGTACTTTATTTATTCCGTCAGGAGAGTTCCTTCATGAAAATTACAATTTTCAGCACAATCCCATTCAAGATCAGACAAACATTACAGGGAGACAGAACAGGATCGCTGACGGGTCTGCCGGCTTCCAGCACCCCTTACAAAAAAGATGACATACAGGTAAACAAGGGGGGGGGGGAATAAAAAAAATAGAAGATTAAAATAAAATTAAAAAATCGGTCTTAGTCTAGGCCCTGGAGTGGGGGTGCAGACTGAGGCCAAGGGAAAAAAAAAAAACAATGTGTGTAAGAGGGACACATCAAAAATCAAAGAACACAGAGGACATTAAAGACATTAAAGCAGCAGATACAACCAGACACTTCTACATACAGCTATGAATAAAAAGTAAAAGAAACATATCCACTGTGGTGGCCTCTGCGGTGTTCCACGCCATCGTCTGCTGGGGAGGAGGGAGCATGGCCAGAGACAGGAGCAGACCCAACAAAGCAACCAAGACAGCCGACTCCACTCTCGGCCAGTGTCCAGTCCGCATGGATGAGCGAGGATACGTCCAAGGTGACTGAGGTGTTCGACACCTGCTCACCCAGCCAAGACACCGCGAAGCCTCTCCGTCCCAGTAGCTCAGTGGTAGCTCCACAGCCCTGTCCCCTCATCCGCACCTCCTCCAGTCTCTCCAAACAGACTCTGGTGTAGCAGAGACCCTGCAGCTGGTCTCCATGGCCAAAAGGCTCCCGGGAGGCGGATCCAAAAGTCCACAAAAAAAAGCACCACAGAGGTCACGAAAGTGCCACCCCTTGTCACAGAGTCCCAAAGGGTCCCGGACCAAAATGCAAAACAATATAATAACACATGAAAACAAGAGGGAAACACAAAAGGATGACACAAGAGCACAGAGCTCCTGCGAACAGCAGCCACTACAGCAGTGCCATCTTGGAAAAAAAAAAAAAAAATCCCGGAGGGAACCCACGGATTCACGGGGAGAACATGCAAACTCCACACAGAAAGATCCCGAGCCTGGGATTGAACCCAAGACTGCCGGACCTTCGTATTGTGAGGCAGACCCACTAACCCTTCTGCCACCGTGAAGCCCAAACATACACAACCAAAGTAAAAAAAAACAACCAAAAAACAGCTGGTAATTGTGTTTTTTTTGTTTAGTTTTTTTTTTTCGAACTCCAGAAATCCCATTGCCTTCATCTCCTTCGCTTTCAGTCTCCAGGCTGACAGCTTTTGCACAAAACAAAAGCCCCTGGAAATATCACCGCCAGCACATGGCACATGCATTTACACAGCGGCACATGTGTGTGTGATAGTTGCGGGGAGCGAGGAGCTCAGCATGAATAATTGATACACCAAGACAGGAGTAGGGATGGGAGGGCGAAGTAAAATGCCAAAAGCCACTGATTCACTTTGGGAGGAAGGCGAGCCAAAAAGGTAAAAGAAAGTAAAATAAAGGATGAGTTAAGCAAGTAGCAGCAGCTGTTTGGACTCACGGACATTCTCGACAGGGGTCGCAGGCCCAAGAGTCGATAGGTGAATCTGGTGGTCGGAGGTCAGAACCATTTAAAAAGCTCAACAATAGGCCGACACAATACGACCTCGGCTGGATAAACAGATGCTCGACATAATTGATCAGAGAACAAAGACCGAGTCGGGGTATTGGATGATGTTATTAAAAACGAACAGGACTTGCAATTTGTCATGGCTGAAGTAACTGCGTTGGCGGAATACGCACAAAAGAATGAACTGCAAGCAATTTAATGTTTGAATGCGAAAGGCTTCTATTCCTTTAGTCTCTTGTAGTCGCTGGGTGTGTTGTCCAATAAAGCAAATGACGAGAGGTCTCTTAAGTTCAAAAACATGAATATTAGGTTATTTTCGTCCTGAAAGAGCCAAACATTTGGTTGTTGGAATACGTTTACAACTAGGGTTTTCCTGATCCGATATTGATATCTTATATCGGTCTGATATCAACAGAAAAACAATCATCAAGCAATCATCAATCAATGATTATTTATATAGCCCTAAATCACTAGTGTCTCAAAGGGCTGCACAAACCACAACACAAACCACAACGACATCCTCGGTAGGCCCACATAAGGGCAAGGAAAACTCACACCCAGTGGGACGTCTGTGACAATGATGACTATGAGAAACCTTGGAGAGGACCGCATATTTATTATTATTCTTCCAAATGCGCAAACATTTGGCTCACTCCACAGCCCTAAGTTTTCACTCGATCGGAATATCAATCAATCAATCAATGTTTACTTATATAGCCCTAAATCACTAGTGTCTCAAAGGGCTGCACAAACCACTACGACATCCTCGGTAGGCCCACCTAAGGGCAAGGAAAACTCACACCCAGTGGGACGTCGGTGACAATGATGACTATGAGAACATGATACTGTGAAAGATCAATCCATAATGGATCCAACACAGTCGCGAGAGTCCAGTCCAGAGCGGATCCAACACAGCAGCGAGAGTCCCGTTCACAGCGGAGCCAGCAGGAAACCATCCCAAGAGGAGGCTGAGCAGCAGCGCAGAGATGTTCCCAGCCGATACACAGGCGAGCAGTACATGGCCACCGGATCGGACCGGACTCCCTCCACAAAGGAGAGTGGGACATAGAAGAAAAAGAAAAGAAACGGCAGATCAACTGGTCTAAAAAGGGAGTCTATTTAAAGGCTAGAGCATACAAATGAGTTTTAAGGTGAGACTTAAATGCTTCTACTGAGGTAGCATCTCGAACTGTTACCGGGAGGGCATTCCAGAGTACTGGAGCCCGAAATGAAAAAGCTCTACAGCCCGCAGACTTTTTTTGGGCTTTGGGAATCACTAATAAGCCGGAGTCCTTTGAACGCAGATTTCTTGCCGGGACATATGGTACAATACAATCGGCAAGATAGGATGGAGCTAGACCGTGTAGTATTTTATACGTAAGTAGTAAAACTTTAAAGTCACATCTTAAGTGCACAGGAAGCCAGTGCAGGTGAGCCAGTACAGGCGTAATGTGATCAAACTTTCTTGTTCTTGTCAAAAGTCTAGCAGCCACATTTTGTACCAACTGTAATCTTTTAATGCTAGACATGGGGAGACCCGAAAATAATACGTTACAGTAATCGAGACGAGACGTAACAAACGCATGGATAATGATCTCAGCGTCTTTAGTGGACAGAAAGGAGCGAATTTTAGCGATATTGCGGAGATGAAAGAAGGCCGTTTTAGAATAGTTCAAGTATCAAAACGTTCGGCTCAACTTTTCAAAAATATTTCAGATTACACAGAATTCCCGGTTTTCCAGGACATTTTTACCATTGAAAATGAATCGGCCGATTTTCAAACTTGCACAATTCCCACATTTCTCACCAAATTCGATCTGCTCCACCAGCCGCACACTCCACTCACTGTGGACAATCGAAACTACCATTTTCCAAGTTTAAAATAGATTCAACTGGGAAAGCCCTATTATCACCTCTTTCTGGAAAGTTTAACAGTCTACATGTTTCAAAAGTTTTTGACCATTGCAAAACATTAATCTTAGTTGGTACAACAAAATTTGCATTTTCCTTCTTTTTTTTACAAATTCCCTGTTTTCCCGAAATTCCGGAACCCGTTCTCTGTTAAATAAATAAATAAATGGGTTGTATTTGTATAGCGCTTTTCTACCTTCAAGGTACTCAAAGCGCTTTGACATTACTTCCACATTTACACACATATTCACACACTGATGGAGGGAGCTGCCATGCAAGGCGCTAACCAGCACCCATCAGGAGCAAGGGTGAAGTGTCTTGCTCAGGACACAACGGACGTGACGAGGCCTGTACTAGGTGGGATTTGAACCAGGGACCCTCGGGTTGCGCACGGCCACTCTCCCACTGCGCCACGCCGTCTGTTAAAACTGTTACTTCATTATTCATTTTCAACCAATTCAGGAAATTCCAACACCAACCAATTCATATCAATTGGGACAATTGTGCTAGTATAAACGTAAAAAAATCCTGTTTTATCCGAAATTTCCATTAAATTCCCATTCAACTCAATGGAATAGTTCTATAATGTCCTAAATTCTCAAAAATAAATGCCATTTGTAAACTCGATTCTGACCTCTCAACCATCCACCCACACTACTCTTCCCATATATTGAAGTCAAAACATCCATCCATCCATTTTCTACCGCTTATTCCCTTTCGGAGTCGTGGGGGGCGCTGGCGCCTATCTCAGCTACAATCGGGCGGAAGGCAGGGTACACCCTGGACAAGTCGCCACCTCATCGCAGGGCCAACACAAATAGACAGACAACATTCACACTCACATTCACACACTAGGACCAATTTAGTGTTGCCAATCAACCTATCCCCAGGTGCATGTCTTTGGAAGTGGGAGGAAGCCGGAGTACCCGGAGGGAACCCACGCATTCACGGGGAGAACATGCAAACTCCACACAGAAAGATCCCGAGCCTGGATTTGAACCCAGGACTGCAGGAACTTCGTATTGTGAGGCAGACGCACTAACCCCTCCGCCACCGTGAAGCCGAAGTCAAAACATGTTTTTTCTTAAATGACCACATTGACAATGAATGGGAAATACACAACAGACTGCATATCCCATATTTCTTTCAACATCCACACAATCCGCTCACACTGGACATTCCAGCCTACATGTTTCCCGGTTCCGAATATTACCCGGAATTATCAGGAATTTCCAACCATTGAAAATGAATGGCAGATACACAGATCTCTCCATATCCCACATTTCTCAACTGATTCAAACCATTCCAACATCCACACACTCCACTCACCCTGGACATTTAAGCATTTCAGTTCCGCTCACACGTATCAGCGGTTCGGCAGCTTGTGCACAGGGAATTCACACGCAATTCCTGCTGGAATTGCAAATTCTAGCAATAGATAGGTTAGTGTTTTTCACAGCTACCATTGTTCTCTGTTTGCCTAATTTCACTTGATCAAACAGTCCACAGTACGAAATAATAAAAGTATGTGTGATTTATGCCGATATTGTATCAGATCAATATCGGTATCGGCCAATACTCAAGGCTTCAATATTGGTACCAGGAGTGAAAAAGTTTTACCCCTCTGAAGAACTGTGGAAATAGTTAAGGGATAAAAAAAAACCCCAGCTCAGGATAGGAACATACAATACTGTATATCCAGTACTTCCTGAGAACCAACGTCCTCTGCAGTGGACATTGTTCTGGTCTTTTTCTTTTGTTAGAGTTAGAAATGTTGGGGAAAAATATAGCTGTTATGCAAAACAAGAATGTCTACTGGTCCTCAGGAGGATATAATGTTTTTTTTAAGTGTACACAGCCTTTTCCAGCGTCTGCATCTGTTTTGCCCGGGGCTCGAACCCGGGTCCTCCGAATGATAGTGTGATATCTCAACGTTTTAACGCAGTCTCTTAAAGGCCTACTGAAATGAGATTTTCTTATTCAAACGGGGATAGCAGGTCCATTCTATGTGTCATACTTGATCATTTCACAATATTGCCATATTTTTGCTGAAAGGATTTAGTAGAGAACATCCACGATAAAGTTCGCAATTTTAGGTCGTTAATAAAAAAGCCTTTCCTGTACAGGAAGTTGCAGACGATGTGCGCGTGACGTCACGGGTTGTGGAGTTCCTCACATTCTCACATTGTTTACAATCATGGCCACCAGCAGCGAGAGCGATTCGGACTGAGAAAGCGACGATTTCCCCATTAATTTCAGCGAGGATGAAAGATTTGTGGATGAGGATAGTGAGAGTGAAGGACTGGAAAAAAAAAAGACAGGGCAGTGGGAGCGATTCAGATGTTATTAGACACATTTAGTAGGATCATTTTGGAAAATCCCTTATCTGCTTATTGTGTCACTAGTGTTTTAGTGAGATAATAGTCGGAGGGGTGTGGCCACGGGCGTGGTGACCGTCAGTGTCTCTGAGGGAAGCCAAGTTTCTCGACGAGGCGAAGCGAAGGCAGCCGGTCGGGCCTGGCTGAGCTTTTTTTCCCCCCCTCCTCGATGGTGGAAGCATCCCATGTTCGGGGACGGCTGGTCGGAGGAGGCAAGAGACTCGCAGCTGCCTCTTTGACAGGTGCACAAGGAACGACGCAAGCTCCGCTCATGTCTACGGTAAGAGCCGACTTATTACCACAATTTTCTCACCGAAACCTGCCGGTTGACATGTGGTAGAGAACCATTTTCGCTTGACCGCTCTGTTCCATAGTAAAGCTTCACCTTCGGGAATGTAAACAAAGAAACACCGGCTGTGTTTGAGTTGCTACAACCGGCTGCAATACACCGCTTTCCACCAACAGCTTTCTTCTTTGTAGTCTCCATTATTAATTAAACAAATTGCAAAAGATTCAGCAACACAGATGTCCAGAATACTGTGTAATTATGCGATTAAAGCAGACGACTTATAGCCGTGATCGGTGCTGGAAGATAATGTCCGCTACATCAGTGGTCCCTGTCACACCAAATTTTTTTCTCCCTACAAACCCCCCCCCATTTACTTCCGGGATCACGATTAATACAGACGTTTTATTAACGCTACATTATTAAAATATAACGCTATATTATAAAAATACAGACGTTTTGTTAACGCTATATTATAAAAAAAATTCAAAAACAATTTCCAAACACAGGCTATGCGATGACATGAGAGGAAACATGACCCCGGAAGTAAATGCGTCATCCCATAGCTTGTGTTTGTAAATTGTTTTTAAATTTTTTTTATAATATAGCGTTAACAAAATGTCTGTATTTTTATAACATAGCGTTAATAAAACGTCTGTATTTTTATAATATAGCGTTATATTTTTTTAATAAATGATAAATGGGTTGTACTTGTATAGCACTTTTCTACCTTCAAGGTACTCAAAGCGCTTTGACACTACTTCCACATTTACCCATACACACACACATTCCCACACTGATGGAGGGAGCTGCCATGCAAGGCGCCAACCAGCACCCATCAGGAGCAAGGGTGAAGTGTCTTGCTCAGGACACAACGGACGTGACGAGGTTGGTACTAGGTGGGAATTGAACCAGGGACGCTCGGGTTGCGCACGGCCACTCTCCCACTGCGCCACGCCGTTGTAAAGCGTTATATTTTTTTAATGTAGCGCGTTAACAAAACGTCTGTATTAATCATGACCCCGGAAGTAAATGGGGGGGAAGGTTTTTGTAGGGGGGAAGAAATTTGGCGTGACATCCCCAACCTTTTAGTATCCGCGGACCGGTCAACGCTTAATAATTTTTCCCGCGGCCCGGGGGGGAAGGGGGGGGATCTTTTTTTTTTTTTTTTTTCTTTGTCATGAAAAAGGGACGTTTTTGTCATGAAAAAGGGAGGTTTTTGTGGTTGGTGCACTAATTGTAAGTGTATATTGTGTTTTATATGTTGATTTAATTAAAAAATATATATATTTTTTTTATTTATAAATATTTATCAAAAATTCTTCTGCGGCCCGGTTCCAATCGGGCCACGGCCCGGTGGTTGGGGACCACTGCGCTACATTCCGCGACGTTTTCAACAGGATACCTCGCGGGAAATTTAAAATTGCAATTTAGTAAACTAAACCGGCCGTATTGGCATGTGTTGCAATGTTAATATTTCATCATTGATATATAAACTATCAGACTGCGGTTTAGTAGTGGCAGCGGTCGGTAGTAGTGGGTTTCAGTAGTACCTTTAAGGTGTCAGGGGTTTACCAAGGTACACTTGCACAGCCAATGGCCTCCGTTACGCCCGAAAAGAGGAGCACCATGTTTTAGATTGATCTCTTCTGCCTTGTTGTTTAGGCGGTCAGCTTCACTGGTTAGCTCTCGGAGATAAGAGGCTTGCCGCTGGGTTTTGCGGGTTATAAAAGCGATGTAATCGGGTCCGGCCAATACATTTGTAAGGAGTTTAGGGAGGCGGACAAACTGATTTGTAGATTCCAATTGGACCGAGGCCTGTTTTGAGCATATCTGATGGCTGTAATCTGAGCTAGGTCTTTACAGGGTTTTTTCCCCTTCCTGACATAATGGGATGATGCAGAGTGCGTGTGAAGCTCATTATTTCTTTTTTACTTCCTATCTCATGCACGGTAATCCTCTCCTCCATCCATCCACTCCAGACAAATTACACTTTCCAGATGACACCCCAATTAAAGGCCCCTTTGGCACTTTCTTTCAGTGTTTGCATGTTGCTGCAGCTCATCTCCAGTAGAAGAAAGGCAATCGCTGTGTGTGGATGGTAGACCCCCTCTGCTAAATCCCTATTAATGATCCTATTTACACTTGTTGCTAGATTGATCAAAGTTTCCTAGCTGTGTGATCTAAGGGAGCTTTCATCTCAGCATTATTAATGTGCATGCATGGAGTTGGAGTTGCTCAGGACCGGTTGGATGTGGGCAAAGTCAACAACCATTAGTCTGCAACCTGGTACTGGTGTTTTTGTGGGGTTAAACCTGGCTGCAAAAAAATGTTGATAGCAGCTTTTTAAAAGGTGTGTGCAGAGAAAAGTTTGGATTAAAGTTCAATCAATCAATCATAGCGGAATTGCAAACAGCTAAAATTATACACAAATCAAAGTATAACCTGCTTCCCAAGAATATACAACAATTCTTCTCAACAAAAGAGGAGAAATATAATCTTAGAGAAAAATGTAATTTAAAAAATTTGTAAACACTTAAGACCTTCAGTATATCAGTATGTGGAATTAAATTATGGAATGGATTAAGCAAAGCAATCAAACAATGTACTAATATGATCCACTTCAAGAAAGTCTTCAAACTGGAAGTGTTTACAAAGTACAAAAAAGAAGAACCATGATAAACATTCTGATTTTATTCACCCATTCATTCTTTCATTCTCAAAATAATCTTACTTATCTCATCGTATGGAATACAATTTACTTCACCAATTATTTATTTATTTATTTTTATTGTGATTACTCTTGGAGTATATTGTGAATACATTGAGAACAGGAAGTGAACAAAAGTTTTAGCAACTGTTATGTAAAAGAAAAGGGGTAGGATTAAATAAGCTCTGCTTCTTCCTACTCCTTTTCGAACATGTTGAAAAGAGAAACTGGAAATTGTGATGTATCATGTTGTATGCTTGCATGTTCCAAATAAACTTAAACTCAACTCAACTCAACTCAACTCAACTCAATGTTTATTAATATAATCCTAAATAACAAGTGTCTCAAAGGGCTGCACAAGCCACAACGACATCCACGGTACAGAGCCCTCATAAGGGCAAGGAAAAACTCACCCCATGAGAAACCTTGGAGAAGACCGCATCTTTGGGCAAAGTTAAAAGAAACTGAAAAACCTTCACAAATGGCTTTATAGACTCTCCCAACTAGCATTACCTCAAAGACCAAATCGTACGAAAACCAAAGCAATTTTTCCCACAAGAAGTAATGTAAATCCAATGAATCCGTTCCAAACACCAACAAAATATGAACACAAAACACATTTTACATAGAATAATTAGTTTTATACACATAAAACAAAATGAAATGCGTATAAGTGAATATTTAACATAATTGTACAGCACAACACGGCACACCCACAAGCCCACAAGGGGTGAAGTGAAGTGAAGTGAATTATATTTATATAGCGCTTTTCTCTAGTGACTCAAAGCGCTTTACATAGTGAAACCCAATATCTAATTTACATTTAAACCAGGGGTATGATACAGTGTAAACAAGTCAGTAGATTTTACCATTAAAAAAAAACCTCAGTCACCAGAATTTTTCTGTAAAAATATGTGTTACCTTTTTTACATCTACAGTAATGTATTGTTAAACAACTGATGTAGATTTTATGGTGAAAAAAAAATTACCAGAATTTTACGGTAAAAATAACAGTGGTAACGTTTTTCATTTCACAATAATTTGGTGTTAAAAAAACATTGTAAATTTTACCTTAAAATTCTGGCGATTGTGCTGTCAGTTTTTAACATGAAATTTACGGATTGGTTTTTACAGCACACCACCGGAAACTTTCTCTGAGACTGAGGCACAAACAACTCGTTTCTGCGGAATTATACGTGGGCAGGTCGGACTGCTTTGTAACGTGCATTTTTGGCTATGCAATAACTGAGACAAACTTTTTGGCGAAAATTTTAGTTAAAAAACCCCAATTCTATAACAAGTGGGCTGCACAAAAACCGAGGTACCACTGGATGACGTACGAAGACTGCTACCAGAGGACTCAGCAGCAAAATGGATAAACATTTGCTCTGCCTGTCATATTCATGCATATCAAACCACATCAATATAATCTTCTCTTTAAATAACAAACTCCAAGCCTGCCCCAAAGTGAGTCAGTATTCATTTTGTGTGTTTGGTTCAATGTTCTTATGCATACTTTGCTTTTCATTCTTTTATACTAATTACTGATTCTCAGTAGAAAAGCTCTGAGAGAGCATAAACCTCTGCCAGGCCATACCTCCCGAACACTGAATCCTTCTCCCATTTCTGACATTTAAATTGATTAATCAATTAAAGTTTATTTATACATCCGTTAATCACAGGTGTCTCAAAGCGCTTCACAAACTCATAACAACATCCCCTGATCAAAACCCCAGATCACTTACAGTAATTGAAGCAAAATATGAATATTACTATAACAAATAGGGCAGAAACGGAGTGAAGCCTCTTGTCAGTCTTTGTAGGTGGAGGTCGCTATCATTCACACACACAAGTTGAAGCTTGTAATGTAAACGTAAAAGAACATAGTAAAGATAATGTGGATCAACCCCAAAATGTAATCACTTACTCCTAATCCCATTTCTGACAATTCCTTAAAATTTGATGAATATCCGATCTTAGATTTTTGAGCTATCCATAGCGAATGAAAGAAACGGCGTGAACACTCTTATCAGACATTCACTGTCTTTTTGGCTGTGGGGGCTGCCACAAAGTTTTGTTTTTTTCGTTTGCTCGTTGGTTTGTCCGTTCATTGTTTTTTTCGTTGGTTCATTGGGTTGTCCGTTTGTTTGTTTCTTTCAGTGTTTGCATGTTGCTGCATAAACACACACACATAAGTTGAAGCCTGTATTGTAAATGTGAGGTAATGTCGTAAAAAATGATCCATATCAGCCCAAAAATTGAATCAGTTGTTAGTAATCCCATTTTGGACTTTTCCGGAAAAGTCGTGACAATCCGCCCGTTACCTTTTTAAATTTGTTTGCCAACAAACAAATGTGCGAAGAAACAAACAAATGAACAAACCAACTAACAAACCAATGAATGTATGAACCAATAAACAAATTAATTAATGAACAAACAAACCAACTAACAAAACCAAAGAACCAATGAACGAACAAATGAACCAACGAATGGACAAAGAACAAATAAACCAATAAAAGAACAAACAAACGGACAAACCAATGAACAAACAATTGGACAAACATGTGAACCAACGAACAAACCAATGAACAAACCAACAGACAAACCAACGAGCGAGCAAACAAATAAACAAACCAATCACCAAACCAACAAACAAACTGACAAACCAATGAACAAACAAACAAACAGACAAACCAATGAACCAACGAACAAACCAATGAACAAACAAACAGACGAACCAACAAGCGGACACACAAATGTACAAACCACTGACTAAACCAAAGGACAAACCAACGAGCGAACAAACAAATGAACAAACCAATGACCAAACCAACAGACAAACCAACGAGCGAACAAACAAATGAAGAAAACCAATGAACAAACCAATGACCAAACCAACAGACAAACCAACGAGCGGACAAACAAATGAACAAACCACTGACCAAACCAAAGGACAAACCAACGAGCGAACAAAAAAATGAACAAACCAATGACCAAACCAACAGAAAAACCAACGAGCAAACAAACAAATGAACAAACCAATGACCAAACCAACAGACAAACCATCCAACGAACAATCAAATGAACAAACCATTGACCAAACCAACAGACAAACCAACGAGCAAACAAACAAATGAAGAAAACCAATGAACAAACCAATGACCAAACCAACAGACAAACCAACGAGCGGACAAACAAATGAACAAACCACTGACCAAACCAAAGGACAAACCAACGAGCGAACAAAAAAATGAACAAACCAATGACCAAACCAACAGAAAAACCAACGAGCAAACAAACAAATGAACAAACCATTGACCAAACCAACAGACAAACCAACGAGCAAACAAACAGATGAACAAACCAATGACCAAACCAACAGACAAACCATCCAACGAACAATCAAATGAACAAACCATTGACCAAACCAACAGACGAACCAACGAGCAAACAAACAAATGAACAAACCAATGACCAAACCAACAGACAAACCATCCAACAAACAAACAAACTAACTAACTAACCAACAAATAAACAAATGACCCAATGAACAAACAAACCTAAAACAGAAAAAACGTATAAATGAACGAACCAACCAACCAACCAACTAACAGAAAGACAAATCAACGGCAAAGATTCCATAAGCTCCCGGCAAACGTACTAATCGCTCCATGACAAAAGCATTGGATGACTATGATGTGTGGAGAGCTCAAAAATGTTTGGCACCAAAGATGGAGGAGAGCTGATGAGGATGTGTGAGTGAGAGAGCGGTGATGTGCGTCATCCCATCAGAGACGAGGAGACGGGTCACCATGGTCACGGCCACTGACCCCCCGGCTATTGATCCCATTAAAGCTCCACCTCTGCTTGTGTTCGTCTCCTTCTCTGTGGTTACTTTCCTGTCTGTGTGCATTAATCTTAATGAGATCAACAAGGCCCACGTCTTCTCTCGTCCGTCTTCACTTTTAGCACCTCACCTTTTTTTTTTAACGCCTGGCTGCGTGTGGTACATAGATGGAGAGCCATTAATAGAAAACATTATGCAAATAATGGCGGGGAATAATAATACGAGGAGATACCGTGGTATTCCGTCACGTGCTTTAAATGTTTTTATTTGTTATTAGTGTTTTTGTTAATTGGAGCGCCACAGGCCGTCAGCAAACAGATTTAGATGAGCGCGATGGAGACTCAACACTGACATCGCTCACAATTATCTCCCCCTAGAATCCTCGTTTAAAGCCATTAAAGATATTTCCGTGGGAAATTTGCCCAGCAGCCCTGAATCAGCTCCCTTTTGTGGGGACTTGATGAGCGCTTGATTTAATGCCCTGCAAACACCGCCGCCTGTTTATTCCCAATTAGCGTGATGGATGCAGACAATAACACATACTTTTTTTTTTACAAACCAGACACCTTTTTACCTTTGGAAGTTATACTGAGAGCCACAGGGTGGACTGGTGCTCAGTTTCAGTAATAACAAATGATGCATTTATAATAAATCAGGGGTCACCAACGCGGTGCCCGCGGGCACCAGGTAGCTCGTAAGGACCAGATGAGTCGCCCGCTGACCTGTTCTAAAAATAGCTCAAATAGCAGCATTTACCAGTGAGCTGCCTCTATTTTTTTAAATGTTATTTATTTACTAGCAAGCTGGTCTCGCTTTGCTCGACATTTTTAATTCTAAGAGAGACAAAACTCAAATAGAATTTGAAAATCCAAGAAAATATTTTAAAGACTTGGTCTTCACTTGTTTAAATTAATTCATTTGTTTTTTTACTTTGCTTCTTATAACTTTCAGAAAGACAATTTTAGAGAAAATAACAACTAACACTCCTTATTAGCAAACAAATGCACACCACAGCCTCCTCAGTCACTTTTAATGGGAACAAATGTCTTATAAAATGTGGATTTGCTGGAATTGTGGACATTTTTGGAAGACGCGTGTCATGAATGAGTCCGACATTTTGAAAATGGAATGTTTAAAGACAGACCAAAAAGAGGGCGGAATAATTATGATGATAATAATAATAATAATAATAATAATAAGCACGGTGTGAGAGGGGTTAGTGCGTGTGCCTCACAATACGAAGGGTTGAATCCCCGGGCTCTGTGTCTTTCTGTGTGGAGTTTGCATGTTCTCACCGTGACTGCGTGGGTTCCCTCCAGGTACTCCGGCTTCCTCCCACCTCCAAAGACATGCACCTGGGGATAGGTTGATTGGCAACACTAAATGGTCCCTAGAGTGTGAATGTGAGTGTGAATGTTGTCTGTCTGTGTTGGCCCTGTGATGAGGTGGCAACATGTCCAGGGTGTACGTCGTGTTCCACCCGAGTGCAACTGGGATAGGTTCCAGCATCTCCTGCGACCCCGAGAAGGACAAGCAGTAGAAAATGTATGGATAATAATAATGTTAACAATAATAATAATAATGCCACCTGGGATAGGCTCCAACCTGTCTGTGACCCCGAGAGGGACAAATGGTAGAAAACGGATGGATAATAATAATAATCATAATAATAACAAAAAAATTCCCACGGAAATTTTGTTGGGCCTGCTATCTGTGCCCTGGACCAGTGTTTTTCAACCTTTTTTGAGCCGAGGCACATTTTTTGCGTTGAAAAAATGCGGAGGGACACCACCAGCAGAAATTATTTAAAATTGAAACTCACTTAACAGTAAAATGTGGAATTGCGCAATTGTTGGATATGACCTTAAAGCATAAGCAAGCATGCATCACTATAGCTCTTGTCTCAAAGTAGGTGTACTGTCACCACCTGTCACATCCCATCATGACTTATTTTCACTTTTTTTGCTGTTTTCCTGTGTGTAGTGTTTTACTTCTTATCTTGCATTCTTATTTTGGTGGCTTTTTCTCTTTTTTTGTTGGTATTTCACTGCAGCAGTTTCATGTCTTCCTTTAAGCGATATTTCCCGCATCTACTTTCTTTTAACAATCAAGAATATTTCAGTTGTTTTCATCCTTCTTTGAGGGGACATTGTTGATTGTCATGTCATGTTCGGATGTATATTGTGGACGCCGTCTTTGCTCCACAGTAAGTCTTTGCTGTCGTCCAGCATTCTGTATTTGTTTACTTTTGTAGCCCGTTCAGTTTTAGTTTGGTTCTGCATAGCCTTCCCTAAGCTTTAATGCCTTTTCTTAGGGGCACCCACCTTTTGTTTATTTTTGGTTTAAGCATTAGACACCTTTTTACCTGCATGGTGCCTCCCGCTGTTTCCGACATCTACAAAGCAATTAGCTACCGGCTGCCACTTACTGATATGGAAGAGCTCTCGACAGCATCGACACTCAACAACAACACATCATTTGCAAACTATAATTACATGTTTGCAAAAAATATTTTTAACCCAAATAGGTGAAATTAGACAATCTCCCACGGCACACCAGACTGTATCCCTCGGCACACGGGGCACAGTGGTTGAAAAATACTGCCCTGGACCTCTGGCCAGGGGTCACCGGAAGCCGCCGTAATTATTAGATGGTGCCTAATGTCTGAATCTGTGAGTTTTAGGTGTAACTGTACAAAAAGGGCCACAGAGCTAGCCTAAAACAGTAGTATGTTTACCTAAAAATGATAAGAATTGATGAAAAAGTTAGCAAGCCTATGTTAGTTTGCTGACATGCTATTGTTTGCATGCTAACAATTAAGTGTCACATATGAAGATATATGACTCTAGGGTAAATGGCGAATTTAGCTCAAAAAAGTAGCACTATAATGTTAGCATGCCATTGATTGATTGATTGAAACTTGTATTAGTAGATTGCACAGTTCAGTACATATTCTGTACAATTGACCACTAAATGGTAACACCCGAATAAGTTTTTCAACTTGTTTAAGTCGGGGTCCACGTTAATCAATTCATGGTAACGTAAACATGCATACAGTTACCATGTTCCAAATACCAAGTCATATAACTGTAAGATGTATGACTGCGGAATTATACAAAAAAAAGTGTAAAATTTGCTAAATAAAAGTTAGCGCTTTGACGTTAGCGTGCTAGCATGCTAACGCTAGCACGCTAACAGTTAACATGTGTCACATTCCAAGTTATATGACTATGGTGTATGGCTGCGGAAAATCGGATAAATCAAAGAGCATTTTCCTGTAATCAGGCTGAAGTGTCTCCTGGGTAACTCACGCGTCAAAATATAAAATGATCCCATTAAATGTTACATGTGTGATAACCAAAAGTGGGTAGAGTAGCCAGAAATTGTACTCAAGTAAGAGTACTGTTACTTTAGAGATTTATTACTCAAGTAAAAGTAAGGAGTAGTCACCCAAATATTTACTTGAGTAAAAGTAAAAAGTATGTTGTGAGAAAACTACTCAAGTACTGAGTAACTGATGAGTAACTTGATTGTTTAATGATTACGGCAACAAATAATGCACAAAAACATAAAAATAGCAATGAGCAAATTCAGAGCCAGGAATATCTCTTAACCAACTAAAGCAATAATATATATTAAATAATAGTACATTAAAATACGGCACATTGAGCCACAATAAATTAACAGCACCATAGGCTCAGTAGGCATTGATTGATTGATTGATTGATTGATTGATTGAGTGAAACTTTTATTAGTAGATTGTACAGTACAGTACATATTCCGTACAATTGACCACTAAATGGTAACACCCCAATACGTTTTTCAACGTTTATCAATTACTTAATAAATGACCAAGTCGAGGTGATCTACCTCATATATACATATACATACACACACATATCATATACATACAAACACATATCATATATATGTATATATATATATATATATATATATACATATACATACATACATTTATATATACAGTACATAATTTATATTTATTTATTTTGCCGTTTTTGTTGACATGTTAAAGGTGTTTTAATGAATATACATGCATGTTTAACATATAGATTCCTATCTTTCATGAAGACAAGAATATAAGTTGGTGTATTACCTGATTCTGATGACTTGCATTGATTGGAATCAGACAGTATAGTGCTGATAACGTCCACGTTTTCAAATGGAGGAGAAAAAAAGTTCCTCTTTTCTGTCTAATACATCATGAAAGTCGTTGGTTTTTGGCATCTTATTTGTCCAGCTTCCATATTCGTTTTTATACACTTTATAAGGAATACATTGGTGGCAAACTCCGTATCTTGCTAGCTTGTTTGCGCTGGCTTTGGGACACTCTTATTTTGTTAGCGCAGGCGCAAAGGAGTGGAGCTTTTATTGTGAAGACAGGAACTGTGCGATCAGTCTTTAGGCTTTTGACGGGAAGTACGGTTGAAATAAAAAGTGTCTTTTTTCCTTTACACTTTTGATTGATTGATTGAAACTTTTATGAGTAGATAGCACGGGACAGTCCATATTCCGTACAATTGACCACTAAATGGTAACACCCCAATAAGTTTTTTAACTTGTTTAAGTTGGGTCATGTGACCGCCCGGCTCTGTTTGATTGGTCCAACGTCACCAGTGACTGCACGTGATTGGTGAAATTATGCGTAGATCCTACTTTGAAAAACCAAAACAAACATTAACAGATCGATAAAAAAAAGTAGCGAGTAGCGAGCTGAATGTAGATAAATGGAGCGGAGTAAAAGTAGCGTTTCTTCTCTATAAATATACTCAAGTAAAAGTATGTAGCATAAAAACTACTCATAGAAGTACAATTTATCCCAAAAGTTACTCAAGTAAATGTAACGGAGTAAATGTAGCGCGTTACTACCCACCTCTGGTGATAACTTAGGGTCACTAAAGCTGCTGGTCGTCACAAATGTTATTTTCTAATTCAGTCATGTGGTTCAAATGTGATTCCGGACCTCCAGCGGCTCCCAGTTAAATTGAGTTTAAGACCCCTGCTGTGAACTGTTTCGAAAAGGTTTTTATTATAATTTTCCTACCAAATAATATATTGCGAGAATAAATTGTGAATCAAATTGTCAACCCAAGAATCAGACTGTGAGTGAGCTGTGAGTTGTCCCTGGCGAATAACCAGTTGGTAGCATGCTACAGCTCGGAGCAAACGTGCTGCGGACAATTTATGCATTTTCTTTCAACATCCGAAGCTTCTTTCCTCTCCACGGTGGATTCCAATAAATTCACATGATTCCCGTGTCATTACGTTCCAAATTTGACTTGCAAATGGCCTCCTTGTGCTTTCCACAAAGATGAATGCGCAGTCCGCACTCGCACGGAGAGAAGCCGGCGTTTAATTAAGCCGTTTGTTTGCCAGGACGTTTTCACCTCCACGTGTTTTTTTTTTTTTTCCCTCCGCCCAAAACGTTCTCCCCTTCTGCCGCTCAATATCCTGCCTCCCTGCAGGGGGCAGCAAGCATTAGCAGCCTCCTTTGTCCCCTGTCAGCACGAGCAAGGTAAACATCGTCTGAGATTATCGCCTTCATTCTTTATCCCCCGCCCCCTTTTTTTTTCTCCCCCCCCCCCTCCCCTCCAATGAAAGCCTCCCTACGGCTCCGTTCACCCCTCCTGAAGCAGCCTCAAATGAGCCGGTTTCCTGATAAATGACCCGCCTCCCCTCTTTAGACGGTCACATGTAGGTCCCCACCTCTTCTTAGCTCAAGCACACCATTGATCACAAAAGTCAATTGTTTCAGAGGTGAGGTAAATATATGCGCAGGCCTTTCGTAAGTAAGACGCCCCCCCTACACACGGGCCCCCGCTGGGACATCCGGGGGGCTGGCATGAGGGTACGGGGTTGCCTGGCGTCGACGTTGTTGGTCTCGCCGCTTGCCATGCCTTCTGGTGTCGCTCCGCAGGGGTCCTCACGCGTGTGACGGCTTTTTATTAAAACCGTAATCCCGGCAGCTGTTGTTCAGCTAAGCCCCTCCCTCTTCTGCCCCCCCCCCTCCCACCAGAGACTCCTTATTACCAACCCATGTAGCCACCCCCGTCGTTTAAATATCGCCTTCATACCGAGCTCATCTGCATGCCGTGTTAGGTCGGAAATGTAAGTCAGATCATCAACATAATAAGGGAATGGAGCGCTAATGCAACACAATGTTATTTTGTTTGATTCCCTGCAGCGCATAAATTAATCAGGAGCGGCGTTATATTATTTTCTGAAACACTTTTCAGCACACAACCTGATTTTAAACCTAATCTTTATTTACTACAAGAAGAGATATCGGTAGGATTTTATTGACACCAACGATACCAATCGATTCTCTTATCGCAGTGGTTCTTAAAGGGGAACATTATCACAATTTCAAAAGGGTTAAAAACAATAAAGAATCAGTTCCCAGTGGCCTGTTGTATTTTTTGAAGTTTTTTTCAAAATTTTACCGGTCCCAGGATATCCCTAAATAAAGCTCTAAAGTGCTTGATTTTCGCTATTTGCTATGCGACTATCCATTTCCCTGTGACGTCATACAGTGCTGCCAATGTAAAGAAACAATGGCGAATAGCACAGCAAGATATAGCGACATTAGCTCGGATTCAGACTCGGATTTCAGCGGCTTAAGCGATTCAACAGATTACGCATGTATTGAAACGGATGGTTGGAGTATGAAAGTATTGAAGAAGAAACTGAAACTATTGAGCGAATAGCTATTGACGCTATTCATAGCCGTAGCATGGCTGAATAGCTGCGTTAGCATCGCCAGTAAAATGTGCGGACCAAACGATCGGGACTTTTGCATCTCGTGACACTGGAGCAACTTAAATCATTCGATTGGTAAGTGTTTTTTTCGCATTAAATGTGGGTGGAAGTAAACGTAATATAGTTGCAAATGCATCTGCAGGTTATCCATACATCTCTGTGCCATGTCTGCTTTAGCACCGCCGGTAAATAGCATGTTAGCTTCGATTAGCATAGCATGTTAGCATCGATAGGCTGGCAGTCAACATCAACAAAACTCCCCTTTGTGATTTCGTTGACTTTATCGTTGCAAATGCATCTGTATTTAGTGTATTAGATTCTGCTACTAGTGTTTGGATCCCACTTTATGCAACATCTGAAGACCATGGGAAAAAAGCATTTCACTGTGGCGTAGTCTGCATGTGAAGAATAAACTTTGAATCTTGAACCTTGAACCCTGAAGCCCAGACTTTCCTCTCTCCAGCCACTTCGTCCAGCTCTTCCCGGGGGATCCCGAGGCGTTCCCAGGCCAGCCGGGAGACATAGTCTTGGACGTGCCCTAAACACCTCCCTAGGGAGGCGTTCAGGTGGCATCCTGACCAGATGCCCGAACCACCTCATCTGGCTCCTCTCGATGTGGAGGTGCAGCGGCTTTACTCTGAGCTCCTCCCGGATGGCAGAGCTTCTCACCCTATCTCTAAGGGAGAGCTCCGCCACACGGCGGAGGAAACTCATTTCGGCCGCTTGTAACCGTGATCTTGTCCTTTCGGTCATAACCCAAAGCTCATGACCATAGGTGAGGATGGGAACGTAGATCGACCGGTAAATTGAGAGCTTTGCCTTCCGGCTCAGCTCCTTCTTCACTACAACGGATCGATACAACGTCCGCATTACAGAAGACGCTGCACCGATCCGCCTGTTGATCTCACGATCCACTCTTCCCTCACTTGTGAACAAGACTCCGAGGTACTTAAACAACTCCACTTGGGGAAGGGTCTCCTCCCCAAACCGGAGATGGCACTCCACCCTTTTCTAGGCGAGAACCATAGACTCGGACTTGGAGGTGCTGATTCTCACCATATATGTAATTTGTGAAAGTGTATTTTTATCAACATTATTATTAGCACAAGAGGATGTTCCTCAGCAACATTGTGTTAAAACATCTAACAGCAGGTGCAATTCAGTTGTAATGGGACGGCATAGCTTGGGCGGTAGATCGGCCATGCCAGCAACTTGAGGGTTCCGGGTTCGATCCCAGTATGTACCATCCTAGTCCCACCCGTCTTGTCTTTGGGCAAGACACTTCACCCTTGCTCCACTCTTCATCAACGGCACAGCGGTGGAGATGGTAAGCAGCACTAAGTTCCTGGGGGTGCAGATCACTGACAATATAACCTGGTACCTACACACTGGAGCTCTTGTAAAAAGAGCTCAGCAGCGCATGCACTTTTTGCGTCGGATGAAAAGAGCACATCTCCCTCTCCCCATTCTCACCACATTCTACAGAGGCACTATAGAGAGCCTGCTGACCAACAGCATCTCTGTCTGGACTAGAGCCTGCAATGCCTCAGACTGGAAGTCTCCCCAGAGAGTGGTGAGGACGGCGGAAAATATTATCAGGACTCCTCTTTCTCCTATCCAGGAGATCGCAAAAAGCCGCTGCCTGACCAGGGCTCAGAAAATCTGCAAAGACTCTTCCCACCCCCACCAAGGTCCATTTTCACTGCTGGACTCTAGGAAGAGGTTCCGCAGCCTCCGTAGCAGAACATCCAGGTTCTGTAACAGCTTCTTCCCTCAGGCCGTAAGACTCTTGAACGCATCATAATTAAATTATCCCCTCAACTCCCCCCAAAATGGATTAACTCGCTGGAATAAAAAAGACAATATAACATTCATCCATAAACATGGATGCATATGAAAAAGTGCAATGTATTTATCTGTACAGTAATCTATTTATTAATATCTGCACCTTATTGCGTTTTTTCATCCTGCACTACCAAGAGCTAATGCAACTAAAGTGTGTTCTTATTTGTACTGTAAAGTTCAAATTTGAATGACAATAAAAAGGAAGTCTAAGTCTAAGTTTAATGGGTCCTGGTTAGGGCCTTGCATGGCAGCTCCCTCCATTAGTGGGTGAATGTGTGTGTGAATGTGGAAATAGTGTCAAAGCGCTTTGAGTACCTTGAAGGTAGAAAAGCGCCATACAAGTATAACCCATTTATCATCTTGTAAAGACCACACAGATCCATCACTCTGTTTCTATTCCCTACAATCCCACTCAGTATATCCATCTATCCGTTTTCAACTGCTTGTGCCTATAATAACATTTAAGATAATACCAAAATAAATGTTTTAAAATAATGTAATGTATTAATATATGGGAACTTACCTGGAAGCCTTTACTGACATATATTCAATATGTCAGTAACTTATAGAAGTTTGTTTTATTAATTTTTTCTCTCGAAAAAGGGAAGAAAGGAACGAGGAGAGGAAGAAAAATAAATAAATAAATTGTATCATTTTTGTAGTTTTATCCCTTTTTTATTATTGTTGTTATTTTTTGTATTGTTCCCACACTACTATTGCTTTTTTGTGTCACTTTTTGATATGGTTTTGTCACGGTATACTTGCTTTTTTTGTGACTTTTAATTATTTTCAATTTGTTATTTTTGCATCTGTTTAAGTCACAAAAATGTGACTTTCTTCTTCTTTTTTAAGTGTGAATGGTGGAAAGGTCCCCGGGAGGTGATCTTGTGATCACTTTCTGAGGATCCTTGATGCCGAGAAATATTCATCCATGTTGCTATGGTCTGGATCGTCTGCTGATCCTTAGCCAGTGCAGGATGGACGGATATATACAATATCTGGGTACTTTTTAAAAAAATGTCTATACCAGGGGGCACCAACGCGCTGCCCGCGGGCACCAGGTAGCCCGTAAGGACCAGATGAGTCGCCCGCTGGCTTGTTCTAAAAACAGCTCAAATAGCAGCACTTACCAGTGAGCTGCCTCTATTTTTTAAATTGTATTTATTTACTAGCAAGCTGGTCTCGCTTTGCTCGACATTTTTAATGCTAAGAGAGACAAAACAAAAATAGAATTTGAAAATCCAAGAAAATATTTTAAAGACTTGGTCTTCACTTGTTTAAATAAATTAATTTCTTTTTTTACTTTGCTTCTTATAACTTTCAGAACGACAATTGTAGAGAAAAAATACAACTTTAAAAATTATTTTAGGATTTTTAAACACATATACCATTTTACCTTTTAAATTCCTTCCTCTTCTTTCCTGACAATTTACATCAATGTTCAAGTAATTTTTTAATTCTTCATTTTAGCTTTTGTTTTTTCGACGAAGAATATTCTTGAAATATTTCTTCAAAATTATGATTAAAATTCCCCAAAATTATTCTGGCAAATCTAGAAAATCTGTAGAATCAAATTTAAATCATATTTCAAAGTGGATTTTTACCTATTTTAAACATGTCATCAAAATTCTAAAATGAATCTTAATCAGGAAAAATTACTAATGATGTTCAATAAATTCTTTTTTTGATTTTTTGTAAAAGATTTGAATTAGCTAGTTTTTCTCTTCATTTTTTTCAGTTGAATTTTGAATTTTAAAGAGTTGAAATTGAAGATAAACTATGTTTCAAAATTTCACTCTCATTTTTTTTTCGTGTTTTCTCCTCTTTTAAACCGTTCAATTAAATGTTTTTTTCATCATTTATTCTCTAAAAAACACCTTCCGTTAAAGGAAAAAAAATGAATGACAGACAGAAATACCCATTTTTTTTATATACATAGATGTATTTATTAAAGGTAAATTGAGGAAATTAGCTACTTCTGGCAATTTATTTAACTGTGTATCAAACTGGTAGCCCTTCGCATTAATCAGTACCCAAGAAGTAGCTCTTGGTCTCAAAAAGGTTGGTGACCCCTGGTCTATACTGTAAACCTTGAGTTGTTTAAGCTCAAGTGTACCTCTCTCTCCTTAAGGAGTGGATTTGTGCAAGTATGAAAGGTCTGAGTGAGCAAAATATGATTGTCAAATGTGATTTTAACCGTAAAATTCAATAAAATATATTTGAAAATAAAAAAATAACAATAATATAATGGATGGTATTTCTGTTCATTTACAGACCTTTAACATGAGATTTTATATCAAATATACAATCAAAATCAATACAATGAGTTAGCATGTTAAGTGGGTGTGCATTTTTTAACAATAAATATTGTTATTCCTGTTTATGTTGCACACAGACCTATTTAAATGACGGACCGTAAAAGCCAGTGATGACAGCTATCGACCTGTATGTGTCTGTGTCGTGTGTCTATTCTATGAAAAAAAAAGACCCTGTGATTTTTGAGTGTATTTTTATTGGCCTGTTGATGACTGCATCGCTTAGAAGACGGTCGGGTTGATGAAGAGCGCCGTTCGTGAGTTAAGCAGCGTCCACTTCAAACTGACACCAACTTTTATTAGCCTGTGTGACTTTAGGGACTTAGAGGAAATACTGTTGTGTTACAAATATTTTGTCAAGACTACAACTATAGTGCGGTTTGTTTTCCCGTGGTGCAAATCGACTGCACCGGACATGGTGTGAAGGTAATGACATCTATTATCAGTAGAAGCATTTAAGTCTCACCTTAAAACTCATTTGTATACTCTAGCCTTTAAATAGACTCCCTTTTTAGACCAGTTGATCTGCCGTTTCTTTTCTTTTTCTTCTATAAATGGGTTATAAATGGGTTGTACTTGTATAGCGCTTTTCTACCTTCAAGGTACTCAAAGCGCTTTGACACTACTTCCACATTTACCCATTCACACACACATTCACACACTGATGGAGGGAGCTGCCATGCAAGGCGCCAACCAGCACCCATCAGGAGCAAGGGTGAAGTATCTTGCTCAGGACACAACGGACGTGACGAGGTTGGTACTAGGTGGGAATTGAACCAGAGACGCTCGGGTTGCGCACGGCCCCTCTCCCCACTGCGCCACGCTATGACCCACTCTTCCTTGTGGAGGGGGTCCGGTCCGATCCGGTGGCCATGTACTGCTCGCCTGTGTATCGGCTGGGGACATCTCTGCGCTGCTGATCCGCCTCCGCTTGGGATGGTTTCCTGCTGGCTCCGCTGTGAACGGGACTCTCGCTGCTGTGTTGGATCCGCTTTGGACTGGACTCTCGCGACTGTGTTGGATCCATTGTGGATTGAACTTTCACAGTATCATGTTAGACCCGCTCGACATCCATTGCTTTCCTCCTCTCTAAGGTTCTCATAGTCATCATTGTCACCGACGTCCCACTGGGTCATTATTGTCACCGATGTCCCACTGGGTCATTATTGTCACCGATGTCCCACTGGGTGTGAGTTTTCCTTGCCCTTATGTGGGCCTACCGAGGATGTCGTGGTGGTCTGTGCAGCCCTTTGAGACACTAGTGATTTAGGGCTATATAAGTAAACATTGATTGATTGATATTATTAACTCGAAAACATTACAAAAACAAAGGGTATAAACAAAAGACGCTCTCAGCGGAAGTACAAAACTTGGCTATGAAAACACAAACTATTACTATAACGTAAACTATGGACATAAAACAAAACTTGCCAACTATGGCATGAATAACGAAAACTTACTTGGAAGGAGAAAGGAGCATGGATCATCGGCATGGATAACAATGGTGTGTAGAGGGCGATGTCGCCAGGCTGACTTCCTGGCAACTGCAGGCTTAAATAGGGCTGTGGTGATTAACAGGTGCATGAGTCGAAGTAAATCAGGTGCGTGACATGACACGTGAAAACTAATGAGTTGTCCTGGTGACTACAACAAACGAGTGCACAATGAGTCCAAAACCAAACAGAATGTGACCACAAAACATGACACATTCGTATTGTGTCGTTTCCTTATTTGTAATTAATGCAGGCTGATTTACCCGTGTGTAGTATGTGAATGTGACAGTGTGTCATAACGGTCAGCTGGATAAAAAAAAATAAAGATAGCATTATCATAACTCCAGAATCTTAACGGTCTTCCTGGACGGACCCAATTAGGAACCTGTACCAAAAAAAAAAATACCAGTACTCGGCTTAGTGACCATGTGGTTAGAGTGTCCGCCCTGATATCGGGAGGTCATGAGTTCAAACCCCGGCTGAGTCATACCGAAGACTATAAAAATGGGACCCATTACCTCCCTGCTTGGCACTCGGCATCAAGGGTTAGAATTGGGGATTAAATCACCAAAATAATTCCTGGGCGCGGCCACTGCTGCTGCTCACTGCTCCCCTCACCTCCCAGGGGGTGACCAAGGGGATGGGTCCAATGCAGAGGGTAATTGCACCATACCTAGTGTGTGTGTGACAATCGTTGGCACTTTAACTTTAACTTTATATCTTTAACTACAACTAACATGTAACATTTTACAGCTCCTTAAGCAACGTTTAAATAATTACAGATTAAACGTTCAATTTCTGATTCAGTACAATGTTTAAAATGTTCAAGTAACATCAAGAGACACTAAGAAAGTAAATATGCAATAAAGAGAAGAAAAATAACAGGTCAGCCATTTAAACTTTTTCTGGTGTACCCCAGGAGTCAATCCTCAGCACACTCTTTCTTCTTTGTCTACTTCCTCCTCATCTTTATCTTTAGGTCGTTTGGAGTCAGAGTTCAAAGGTTAAAAGTGATACCTGAGAACCAGCCCTTTCTGCAGTGGACTTATTTTTTGGAATTATTTATTTTGTCAGAGATGCACATTTCAATCAATCAATGAATGTTTATTTATATAGCCCCAAATCACAAATGTCTCAAAGGACTGCACAAATCATTACGACTACAACATCCTCGGAAGAACCCACAAAAGGGCAAGGAAAACTCACACCCAGTGGGCAGGGAGAATTCACATTCAGTGGGACGCCAGTGACAATGCTGACTATGAGAAACCTTGGAGAGGACCTCAGATGTGGGCAACCCCCCCCCCCTCTAGGGGACCGAAAGCAATGGATGTCGAGCGGGTCTAACATGATACTGTGAAAGTTCAATCCATAGTGGCTCCAAGACAGCAGTGAGAGTTCCGTCCACAGGAAACCATCTCAAGCGGATCAGCAGCGTAGAGATGTCCCCAACCGATACAGGCGAGCGGTCCATCCTGGGTCCCGACGAGCGGTCCATCCTGGGTCTTGACTCTGGACAGTCAGTACTTCATCCATGGTCATCGGACTGGACCCCCTCCACAAGGGAGGGGGGGACATAGGAGAAAGAAAAGAAGCGGCAGATCAACTGGTCTAAAAAGGAGGTCTATTTAAAGGCTAGAGTATACAGATGAGTTTTAAGATGAGACTTAAATGCTTCTACTGAGGTAGCATCTCGAACTGTTACCGGGAGGGCATTCCAGAGTACTGGAGCCCGAACGGAAAACGCTCTATAGCCCGCAGACTTTTTTTGAGCTCTAGGAATCACTAATAAGCCGGAGTCTTTTGAACGCAGATTTCTTGCCGGGACACACGGTACAATACAAAATTTAAATAGCCGTGTTTCACAAATGTTGACAAATGACACTGGTTCTTGGGAACACACACACACACACACACACACACACACACACACACACACACACACACACACACACACACACACACTCTACCTGCAGCCGGCTGCTGATTGAGCTGTCCCCCCTTCCCTCGTCCTCTGGGGACACTGTCAATGTGGGACATGTGTGTTTCCCGAGCTAATTACACCCCTGACACCGTCCTGCCAAACACGAGCGTTCTCTTCAATCCATTTCGAAAGATACTGTAGCTTACCCCATCCCGTCCTTACTAGCCTCAAGCCCCCAAGCCGGGGTCCTCTCCCCCCAGGACTCTGCCCTCTCCCCTGGGTAGCATGTGGAGGAAAGGCCTTTGTTTGCCTGTCTAGACCCTGACATCGCCTAATGGGGAGGAGTTTTGGCTCCATCCCACACATTCTTCCTCTTAAAAGTGACACAGTGCCTTCTGTTCACTGTATCCAACCCCTCACTGGTCCCTCTTAGTCGGCTCGCTAATTAATGCAGAATTAAAGCAAAAAGACACATTATTTGCAGACTAGGATACAAAATAGACGATCCGGCTTGTTGGATTATTTATTTTTTTCCAATAAAGTCAAGTTGTTTCTGTTGTTCCCCAAAAGTCTGCCTTGTGCACTCTCTTGATCATGAATTATGAATCCAATTAATGTATTCCAAATGCTCCAAAATATGAATAAAAACAATTTGTATACAGAAAAATCAGTCAGTTGTACCTTGGGATATAAGTGGCCCAGTTAACGAGTTTTTCAGGTTAAACAAGCTTTTTCTCGGTTAATTGTTATGCTTTAGGTTGCGAACTGAATTTCAGGTAACGAACCTCCCCACCACTAGGTGGAGTAGTGACTGTCACAGTAAACCTCGTAAGATCCGAACAAGACATCCGATCTTAACCCCCAGCATTAGCTCATAGCTAGAGATTGACATAACCTTTTTTTTTCCAAGCATGGGAAGGATGAAAGTGAGCGTGAAGGACAGTGCTGAGAAAATGAAGTGAATGATACTCTTTAAATGATGAAAGAAACCATCAAAAACATGACAAAACATGTAGCGAGCTATTTCGGTGAAGCAGTTGTAGCGTAGCAGTGCTAGTCTGCCCCATAATAAAGCAGAATGAGTCAACAACACCAGCCCAACGTTGTTAAAATAATATCTAAACGGCAGATATTTATCCGTGAAAATACATACAAGCTGCTGATGGTGTGTTTGACGTTAAAGCATCGGCACGGATAGACTGTGGAAGTCCACTCTATAAGATAAATACTGCACATTATTATTACATTACTTCTTAGAATTACTGTAGTTGTTTGTATTATATTCTATTGTGTTGATTTATATAACATTTCTAAACCAAAAGGTTTTTTTTTTCTTTTTAGAAGGCATGTTACGTGTTAAAATTGTGATGTTTGGTGGGGGTGGGGCAAGCATGGAATACATTTAATTCTGCATCTGGCATTTCGCAACCCCCTCCTCTCATTGTTTCCCAACTTTCTGTTCATCATTGTGTTGCAATCCTCCAGCGAACTTTCGGCCTAATTGGCTCATGTGGTTTGTGTTGCCTTCAAATCCCAAAAGGAAATCGAGTTCAAAGTTGCCTGGGTACGAAAAGAGGAAGGTCTGAGCAGAGCAATGAGGGCCGATCGGTCGTGCATGAGTGACGTGAAGGCGACGCACGCCGGAGATATGCTTGACATAGACGACTGCGTTTTTTTTCTTGCGTAGAAAACTTTACTTTCCAATGTCAAGTTGCACTTTGAATTGTGCCCTTGATCAACTTAAGTGTAGTTTAACATTGTCGCATGCCGACAGCTTGTTACTGTGTGTGTGTGTGTGTGTGTGTGTGTGTGTGTGTGTGTGTGTGTGTGTGTGTGTGTGTGTGTGTGTGTGTGTGTGTGTGTGTGTGTGAGAGACTATAGCCGCTGGCTCGTGCTACAGCCTGCCTAATGAGCACACACACACACACACACACACACACACACACACACAGCTTGATTGGCCCGCTATGTCCAGCATAATGTGTGTATCCATATCTCTATATACTGTATATATTTATATATTTCTCATTTCAGCCTTAATGAGCAGCGCTGCATAGAATACACTGTAAATAAAATCTAGATTTTATGGCTTGAAAAAAGGCACCTCAGTTGACAACATGTGATTTTTAAAACAGAATTACTGTAAATGAAATGAAAAAAAATAAAAATAATAAATTGTCCTGATGATTGAGGGAACTCCTCATGAAACAGTTCTGTAGAGATGAAGTAGTCTTGTGATTTTTTTCCCCACATATATATATATATATATATATATATATATATATATATATGTGCCGTGCGTTCACCTAGGCCTTCAGGGATGTCCGACTTCAATGATTACCTCTCCAAAATACCATAATTGATGTAACCACTTGACCATACTGTACAGGAACATATTCACGCACTACTGTGAATTGAAACACATCAACAGTGTACAAAACTGATTATTTTCTGGCGCATTTAAAAATCAATTAAAACGCTCCAGCAATTAAATTATATATTATGTGGCTTCACGGTGGCAGAGGGGTTAGTGCGTCTGCCGCACAATACGAAGGTCCTGCAGTCCTGGGTTCAAATCCAGGCTCGGGATCTTTCTGTGTGGAGTTTGCATGTTCTCCCCGTGAATGCGTGGGTTCCCTCCGGGTACTCCGGCTTCCTCCCACCTCCAAAGACATGCACCTGGGGATAGGTTGATTGGCAACACTAAATTGGCCCTAGTGTGTGAATGTGAGTGTGAGTGTTGTCTGTCTATCTGTGTTGGCCCTGCGATGAGGTGGCGACTTGTCCAGGGTGTACCCCGCCTTCCGCCCGATTGTAGCTGAGATAGGCGCCAGCGCCCCCCGTGACCCCGAAAGGGAATAAGCGGTAGAAAATGGATGGATGGATGGATGTGGTACTGTCAAAATTCAAATTGCAAAAAACATATTAAAAGTGAAAAAATAAAATCTTTGAACTTACTATACGGTGCCGTATAAGCCAGTGGTAACCCTCATTGTTGGCTTATCCGAGTGAAAATGGCAAGCATTTCGACATAGCTCAGTTGGTAGAGTGGCCGTGGCAGCAACTTGAGGGTTCCAGGTTCGGTCCCCGCTTCCATCCTCGTCACTGCCGTTGTGTCCTTGGGCAAACCACTTTACCCACCTGCTACCAGTGCCACCTACACTGGTTTAAATGTGTCTTAGATATTGGGTTTCACTATGTAAAGCGCTTTGAGTCACTAGAGAAAAGCGCTACATAAATATACAGTAATTCACTCACTCACACACTCATTTCGTAGAGCATGGCAACATAAGCTAGCTGAATTCTGATTGGATGCAAACTAAAACTAAAAACAGCAGCACTGGAACAAGCATGATATGACATGAAGAGAATATGAATAATTTGACATATTTAAGAAAAGGAAATTGAATAAGTTAATTGTATCTATAATTATAATCATGATTTCTGGTCATGTTAGGCTGAGAAGGCCTTGCTGGCCCTGACGGCACACCACAGGGTATTTGTATGTATGTATATATATATATATATATATATATATATATATATATATATATATATGGCACAGTGGGAGAGTGGCCGTGCGCAACCCGAGGGTCCCTGGTTCAAATCCCACCTAGTACCAACCTCGTCACGTCCGTTGTGTCCTGAGCAAGACACTTCACCCTTGCTCCTGATGGGTGCTGGTTGGCGCCTTGCATGGCATTTCCCTCCATCAGTGTGTGAATGTGTGTGTGAATGGGTAAATGTGGAAGTAGTGTCAAAGCGCTTTGAGTACCTTGAAGGTAGAAAAGCGCTATACAAGTACAACCCATTTATCATTTATATATACGGGTCAAGCGGTAGAAAATTGATGGATGGATAGATATATAATTGTGCATATCATATTAACGGATTCCTACCTTGTTTACTTCTGTGACAACCTCCTTAAATGTTTGTAATCCATCAGGAATACCAAGCAGCTTGAATGCTCCAAACATGGATAAGTGTGGAGATATTATTGTTCGTTTTCCCCATGATGCTTTTTAAAGGGTGTAGTTCCAATATTTGTTCATGGTGCATGGACGTTTTTTTTTTTTATAATATCCCGAAATTGTGTAATATTGTGTTATGTGTGACCAAACTTGTTGGCATTTTGTGTTGGTTCGATTTTGTAATTTTTGCACCATGACTAGGTAAGGTTGTTTGCATTGGTTCTTATAAGTAAATGCTGCAATTTGTTTCATTCGATGTATAATATGTAGTCATTGATCTGAATTACATGATGTTCAAAAGATGGAGCTCAAGCAGCATAAAATTAGACTTTTAAAATGAATTTAAATCTCCCTGCAGCCAGATTCCGTATTAAACTCATGATGTGTCTCTCGGGCCAATGTGAAGACGCCCGCGGGCCGTACTTTGGACACCCCTGTTCTAATTCCTCACACGACATGACGTCAAATCCCATCTTGGCAACCCATTTGTGGACTCTTCCAAAGGCGTTTTTGTTGTTTTTGGAGATGACATTCAGCTGCATTTCATGAGCAGCTAATAAAAAAGTCGGAATTTGCTTGCATTTTGAAAACAAAAACCACATGAAGCGACTCAAAAGTAGATTTTTCTTTTTATCTTTTCAAGTTTGCCACACCAGATGAGATTGTATCCATGTTTTGTTTTTGAAAGGGATTTCTGCACAGCACTAATGGCTCCGTGTTGCAAATAAATCATACATAGCGTCTGGCTGTCTTGTCGCAAGGACGACTAAAAGATGTTGATCCAATTATGTTTAATAATGGTTGTTGTGTTTTTATTAATATTGCATGTGTTATACTTTTGGTTCTTGGGGGAAAAACAATAAAAAAGTTAGTAAAAGTCTCTAGACGCTTCAGAGCATTCGGCACATCCACATTCTGTTTGTTGTTCTGTAGCATGCTTTGTGTTTATATTATGTGCTCTAATAGGAGGAGAGTACAGTAACCATAGCAACCATCACAATTAAAATACACACACGCAAGCGTTACAGAGCATGTCACTAACTTTGACCTGTGGAGTTTTGGCACCAGATGTCTCCAGCTGGCACTACTGGAGACATATGCTGTGTCCCAGTGTGTGTGTGTGTGTGTGTGTGTGTGTGCGCGTGTGCGTGTGTGTTTGTGTGTTGGCACTTTTGGCGAGCCTCACTCTTTGCTTTTATTGCCTTTGTCTTTTCATTTCCACTCAATACTCCCCCGTGCTTCCGCCCCTCATTTCACACTTGTCTTTTTCATCGATTGAGTGCCGACTTTCTCCAAAATATTAGTGGGGGCTCTCTCCTTGAATATCAAGAGTGTTGTCGCTCTTGTCGTTGCTGCCGATGTTACTTGAGGGCGAGATAAGGTTCGACCAGGGGCCGGCAGCCCCGAATGTTGAAAGAGCCATACTGGACCAAAATTACAAAGAACAAATCTGTCTGGAGCCGCAAAAAATGAAAAAATGTACATAGGTCTTATAATGAAGGCAAAACATGATGTAAGTGTCTATATTAACTATAAGAGCCTACTATCAAAATGACTATATGTTGCAGGCTGAAGCAACTCTTCGTTGACAGAAATGATTAAATATAATATTTATTCTGCCCATTTTTACAACAATAGAAACCATTAGTAAATCAGAGGCTACTCAGAAGGTGAGATAACTCCTGGAAATGGCTGTCTTTAAATGGCCCAAGGTGTAGATGTGTGTTTCCAAGTTGAAGGAAACGGCAGGCTGTCTTCTTTTAATAGGTTTATTACAATATTTGGCAAGCTAGGTAATATTTGCTGTGGTCTGGAACAACATGGCACACTATCTGAAATGCAGCTAATATTACAATACAGATAATGTGTCATGAGACATGCAAATATAAATTAAATACACCTAGGACATAAGTAAAGGAAATTAAATGATCTGAAATATACCTACAAATGAGCCATAATGATGCAATATGTACATACAGCTAGCCTAGATAGCATATTAGCATTGATTAGCCTGTGTCATGCCAAATTCCTTCTCCCCCCCCCCCCCCCATTTACTTCCGGGGTCATGATTAATACAGACGTTTTGTTAACGCTATATTATAAAAATATAACGCTACATTATAAAAATACAGACGTTTTGTTAACGCTATATTATAAAAACATTTAAAAAACAATTTACAAACACAAGCTATGGGATGACATAAGAGGAAACGTGACCCCGGAAGTAAATGTGTCATCCCATAGCTTGTGTTTGTAAATTGTTTTTAAATTTTTTTTTCATAATATAGCGTTAACAAAACGTCTGTATTTTTATAATATAGCGTTATATTTTTATAATATAGCGTTAACAAAACGTCTGTATTAATCATGACCCCGGAAGTAAATGGGGGGGGGAAAGTTTTTGTAGGGGGAAAGAAATTTGGCGTGACACCTGCAGTTGTGTCAAACATGCCTGATTAGCACTCCAACAAGTCAATAACATCAACAAAGTGCACCTTTGTGCATTCACACACAGCATAAAACGTTTGGTGGACAAAATGAGATTAAAGAAGGAGTGGAAGATTGTACATGTAAACAAACCGTTTACATGTAAAATGTAAACAGTGGGCACTATTTCACACAGTCTACACTATGGTGAGTTCAAGAACCGCCGAAATTAGTAGGACAAAACAATGTTCACCAAATACTCTCATCAGTGAAGCATACACACAAACATATTAAACAGTGGGCTTTCTAACAATTGGGAAGGTTTGTGTCTCGTTTGTCCTGAAACAAAAAATAAACAAAATTTTTTTTTTATACAACCTCGAGGGTTTCTGAATAACAAACATGTGAGCATGTCTTCTTTCTAAAAGCAATAAGGGTCCTGGTGTTTTTTTTTTTTGTACGATCATACAAGTTTCAGTGGCGCTAAAAGCACTTTCTGTTCATTTTACAGCTTGCAACAGCGTGCAGTAATATGTGTTATATTACATGATTACATAAAGAGCGATAATGGGCCTTTCAAGTTGAACCGATGGAAGCACAAACAGCTAACAGTACATTTTCTGGTCTAAATTAGGTCAAACCAGCGGTGGGGCAAGCTTTTTTTGATTGATTGATTGATTGAGAAATTTATTTACATCTTAAAGAGTTAAACCCATGTAATGTTTTAAAAAGGCAAATGGATGGCACAAAAAGCCGAAAGGGTTTGTTTCTATTGTCGTCCATTTAATATTCATCACATTTGATACATTCAATAATGTAAGATATACAACCTGTATCATGTATATAAAAAAAAAATCTTAAAAAATAGATAAATTATATACATATACACAGTATACATGTCAGGTGTCATGTCTTGTGATCATGTTTTGTTTAGTTATGTTCTGTTTTGCTTAAGACTCCATTGTTTCCTGTTTTTGCACTTCCTTGTTTGATTTGTTTCCATGCCAACCCATTATTCCCCATATCACGCACCTGTTTTCAATCACCGTAGTATTATTTAAGCCACAGTTGCCAGGTAGCCAGCCTGGCGACATCACCATCCATCCCCCTCGACAAACCCATGATATCCATGCTGCTTTTTTCATGCTCTTTTCTCGGTCACAGTAAGTGTTTTCATTTTAGTTATTCATAGTTCTGCCATCGTGCAAGTTTTAGTTTGTCCATAGTTTTGACTTAGTGCAAGTTTTGTTTTCACAGCTAAGTTTTTGTACCTCCTTGTGAGCGCCTTTTGTTTGTTCCTGTTTTGAGTTAAGATTAAATCATGTTCGTACCTCCGACCGTTTTCCGATCCAACAAACCACATCACAGTCCACGCCTTGACATCAGCTGATTTAATAAAAATATATTTTACAAAAAAACTGCTGGGTTCGCGGCTTAAAGCAGATAAATAGATGACTTTTTGAAAGACTTTTTAAACTGGAAGTTGTGCCAAAAGAGGACGTAAAAAGTTCATTCCAATTTTCAAAACTGTTCATAAAAAAAGAAAAAGTTCAACAACAGCAAAGAAAAGTGCCTTTGGAAATGTGTCTAACTGGTCCGAGGAGTCGCCCTAATTTGAAATTCTCAAGTCTTTCCTCCTATAAATGATGAATGAGGTCTTGCGTGGCTATCATTAGTGTTGTGTGTGTTACATTATTAATGGCGATACAGTAGCTTACTGTCTTTTAAATGCAGCCATGCCTCAAATGTATTAAAAACGTGCTTATTGAAAAATCATATGCTCGAGGTTGTGCACTATTAGCTACGTTGCCATGTTTTATGTGCTCAGGTGACTTATTGCACTGTAACTTTCCAAAAAAAAAAAGGAAGTGAGAGGCAGTAATGTTGATTGAGTGTAGCATGGAGGAGGATGGTGGGCGTGGAGTCTGCCAGGATAAAGCGAGTGCTCACTGGGGAGACGGAGGCGAGACGCAGCGAGGATAAAAGGCCAATATAACCTCCTACACCTCATGATGCATCACGCCGCCGCGCTGCAGAGGGTTAGCCACAGACTATTAGCACGCCGCCTGGAATCGCAATAAAAGCGTATCCTACGTGCTCCTCTTGTCCGAGTGGGCGTTGTCTTTACGGAAAGAAAGGTGGCGCACATGATCGGGCAAGCCTGTGATTCATCACGGGAGACTCTCCGCTCGGCGTAAACAACGGAAAGAGATTCCCGCAGGGTGGCGGAGGAGAATATCACCTGCCTTTAGCTCGTCATCAACAACTAGCGGTGGAAAAAACTGAACGTGGCAAAATCACAGACTATCCTCGACAACGTTGAAGGATAAATGGAAATAATAAACAACAGGATTTTGACACCCAGTCATTGATCATAGATAGTCATAAAATGCTCCACAATACAGAAAAATAAATAAGTTACTTTATCGCCTACAGAGAATGCAAATGATTCAACTTCCTGTAGACCAGGGATGTCCGAACGTGTTGGCCGAACATTTGCCGCATCGGGCTAAAATAAAACAATATATATATATATATATATATATATATATATATATATATATATATATATATATATATATATATATATATATATATATATATATATACATATATTTGAAATTCATATATATATATATATATATATACATATATATGAAGAGTTCATATGCAAAAGCAGATAAATCCATTTTGACCGATTCTGTATATTAACGATTTTCTGCCTGCTGGTGTTGCCGGTACATGCACAAGCGTACAATGGTTTATTTAATATCAACATACGCAAGTCATGAAAGCCTAAACTTTTAAGAAATGCTGATGTAATGAATGGCTTTCAAGTAAGAGTGTTTGATGTGGTTTTACGTCAAAAGCAGATATATCCAAATTATGATATGTCGCAAAAACAGATATCTCCAAAATCGTTTTCTTTGCGGTCGTTATTTCGCATAATATTCAAGATAAAGATAGAGAGAAAAACAGAACGTGAAATGTATCGAAAGCCACATTTCAACGTAACAACTTTTCACATTTCTTTACTTCATTATTTAACAGTTTCGATCCCTTGGTACGTATAAATCTAGCTGTCCCTGCTAACATTGTTTTTTCGTACTTGCTAACCGGACATGCTTTTTTGGAACTGTGACCTCACATATTTACCTTGTGCTTTTCAGCACAAAATGAAAAAACAAAAAAAAACAGTGTTGCAATTAAGAAAATGTTTTATTAATAAAACAACCACAAATGCTCAACCTGGTTTGCCTATCAAAAACACTCCTGTGCAGATAACAGCTCACTCATCATCGCTATCGACATTAGCTCCATGCTCGACAACATCGTTTAACGCGGCGGTGTAAAACTCACGGACACGCGTGCTAGCGCCAACATCAAATAACTTCAACAGGTCAGTTTTTTTCGCTGGCTTAACAGTGTTCACAGGAGAAGCTTCCAAATGATTCATGCGTGGATAACAACACTGAGTGAGTCCGTGCGCGACCCCATTTTGTTTGTCACGTGATCCCGTACTGCAGCGCTGGTTGGGCAAACGGATATATCGGCTTTTGTGGTAGATGATCCATGGCGCTTATCGGCCTTTGCAATAAATCGCTGAACTAAATGACGTTAAAAGCGGCATTTGTCCGCATTTGCAAACAAATTGATTTTGGTATACCACAATAGAAGTGGCGGACTATATATTACCGAAGCTGGGCTAAACTTTATCAAAATGGCGTTTATCGGTTTTTGCGTATGAACTCTTCATATATATATATTGAGGACGCCGAGCAGAGAGGTAGCAGCATGGCGAAAGATAGCTGAGGCAGGTAGCGCAAGCAGAGCGGAGTTGAGTGACATTACAAGAGAGAGAAGGTGCGAAACTGATCACAAATGGAGGAAGAACAATTAATGCCCCCCAAAAACAGCAGGGGGTCCATCATCTGGCGGTGGTTTGGCTTCAAGTGGGAAGATATTCAGCAGACAACAGCAAAATGCAAAGTATGCAGCAGAAGTGTTACTACAAAAGGTAACAGTAGTACTAATTTGTTCTTTCATTTAAAAAAGTCACCCATGAGAGAATGAAGAGTATTTAATAAATACAGTTTTGGTCAATTGACTTAGTCCTGATTTCCCTCTTTGCATGAAAGTTTAAAAGTAGCATATATTAAGGCAGTATGAAGAAGAATCTTTTATGCCCAGCCCTAATATATATATATATATATATATGTCTTGATTGGATTATCCGGAGAATAGTGCTCGATACCGTGGTAGAGCGCAATATGTAGGTGTGGGAAAAAATCACAAGACTACTTCATCTCTACAGATCTGTTTCATGAGGGGTTCCCTCAATCATCAGGAGATTTTTATATATATATATATATATATATATATATATATATATATATATATATATATATATATATATATATATTTGTAGAAGTCGCTGTCTTGCGGTTCCACCCACAGATGCATGTCAAAGTAGCCAAGCGCATAGAGTTTACAACAGGTTTAATGTTTTTCAACACCACCATCAATGAGTATGCTTTTTTTTTCGGACTTTCCAGTCTCTCTCCAACTTCCTCGTCCTCCTGCACCTGACCGCCCACTGTTAAAGACGACAGATGATTAGTTTATCACCTGTGCAATCTAATCACCTGCCAGCTGTGTCTCGCCGTCAGCGCATGCCACGCCCCCGTCTGTTAGCGCTCTGTTTTCAGCACCATGGACAGAGTCGTTGACCTTTAGTCCTGCTGCGCGCTGATCACAATCCCTTTCCACAATATATAGGAAAAAAAAAAAAAAAATATATATATATATATATATATATATATATATATATATACATATATATATTTATGTATGTATATATATATTTATACATATACAGTGGGGCAAAAAAGTATTTAGTCAGCCACCGATTGTGCAAGTTCTCCCACTTAAAATGATGACAGAGGTCTGTAATTTTCATCATAGGTACACTTCAACTGCGAGAGACAGAATGTAAAAAAAAATCCAGGAATTCACAGTGTAGGAATTTTAAAGAATATAATTGTAAATTATGGTGGAAAATAAGTATTTGGTCACCCATTCAAAGCTCTCACTGATGGAAGGAGGTTTCGGCTCAAAATCTCACGATACATGGCCCCATTCATTCTTTCCTTAACACGGATCAATCGTCCTGTCCCCTTAGCAGAAAAACAGCCCCAAAGCATGATGTTTCCACCCCCATGCTCCACAGTAGGTTTGGTGTTCTTGGGATGCAACTCAGTATTCTTCTTCCTTCAAACACAACGAGTTGATTTTATACCAAAAAGTTCTATTTTGGTTTCATCTGACCACATGACATTCTCCCAATCATCTGCTGCATCATCCATGTATCCATTTTGGTATACATGATACATACATATATATATATATATATATATATATATATATATATATATATATATATATATATATAAATACTGTATATAGTACAAAAAGTACAGTGAGCAGGTTGTGTTATATGTGACCATGCGTGTTGACTTTAGGGCTTCACGGTGGCAGAGGGGTTAGTGCGTCTGCCTCACAATACGAAGTTCCTGCAGTCCTGGGTTCAAATCCAGGCTCGGGATCTTTCTGTGTGGAGTTTGCATGTTCTCCCCGTGAATGCGTGGGTTCCCTCCGGGTACTCCGGTTTCCTCCCACTTCCAAAGACATGCACCTGGGGATAGGTTGATTGGCAACACTAAATTGGCCCTAGTGTGTGAATGTGAGTGTAAATATTGTCTGTCTATCTGTGTTGGCCCTGCGATGAGGTGGCGACTTGTCCAGGGTGTACCCTGCCTTCCGCCCGATTGTAGCTGAGATAGGCGCCAGCGCCCCCAGCGACCCCGAAAGGGAATAAGCGGTAGAAAATGGATGGGTGTTGACTTTATTGGTTGCATTTTTTTTGGCGCCATGACTAGGGAAGGTTGTTTGGATTGGGTCATATAAGTTACGGCTAGCTCATATTTTATGGTCATAAACCTGATTTACTCATATTCGCCACAATAGGGCAGCAAATCCTCAGCAATAAGATCAAATATTGATATAATCAAAATCAAATTGAATATTGCTTATTAAACTCATGGCGTCTTGTGGGCCAAACCTAAGATCCGAGCAAACCATAGTTTAGACACCCCTGCTGCAGACCAAAATACGTGTGAAATATCTTTCAGAGAATAACATGACTGGGTTCAAACCCAGGGACAAAGACTAAAGTGTGAACTACTGTCCTTTTTCGCCCCCACATGACCGTAAAAGTAACCACTTCCTGTTTATAAAAATAAGTGCTGATGAGAGCAGCAATGAAAAGTAGCTTCATTGAAATGATGCCATTTATACTTCGGCCTCATGTTAATACAAGAAGTGTGAAATGAGAAGAAAATATGTTTCCTTCTTTTCGGTTCCCATACAAAACTTCTCTTTACTCCCTTGCTCGCCACCTGCTGCATGACCTCAGACCACTCAGCACTTCTGAGTGGTGCTTGTGACCACTCTTCACGTGTCTTGAGTGCTTCCTTCCTGTCCTTATCACTGCCCGGACACTTCCTGTAATAAACACACTTTGGTGCTTTTTAATTAAAAACATTCAGTCCGTGACACTTTTGTGTTCTTTAAATGTAACAAAAAAGTGTGCGTCCTTTCTTTCCCTGATGATTGCTTCACACCAAGTTCTTTATTTTGTGCAGAACATTAATGCATGAAATGACCTTGAGACTCCTCGACTTGCTGGCATGTGACTCTCTCTTTGCTGTCGACATGGCGACCGAGCCTGCGAGGCACAACCAGCGGGCTCTCTTCACTTCTTGCAGCGCTTTTAACCACTTTTGTGGTAGATTTTCTTTTTCTTGTCCATGGCCCAGCAGTTTGTGCATGAGAACCTGCGTGTGTGTGTGTGTGTGTAGTCAGAGAGATAACGCTGGTTGGGTGTGTGACTTCAATATGGAACACATGTGAAGTATGCGATGCGGGGATAGGAACATGCACACACACACACACACACACACATGCACACTTATACACAGAGATGGCAAAATGAGATTTGCACCATGCAGGAGTGACATTACTTTGCTGCTTGACATATTTCTCATATTTCTAGCTGCCTGAGGTGTCGTGTTATGACGTCAAACTTCAAAAACAAGATAAAGGTCTCGTGTTGGACTATTTATCATTCATTTCTAATAACAGCTCCGACAAAAGTGTATTGGATGGTTTTTTTTGTATAAAATCTAGCCTCTATGCTCAAATTTAGACAGTTTAAAATAATGTTTAGTCAACCCTTCTACTGTAGGAAGGCAGCATTTGTGTGCCTGTAGCTTTAAAGGCCTACTGAAACCCACTACTACCGACCACGCAGTCTGATAGTTTATATATCAATGATGAAATATTAACATTGCAACACATGCCAATACGGCCTTTTTAGTTTACTAAATGGCAATTTTAAATTTCCCGCGAAGTGTCCTGTTGAAAACGTTGCGGTATGATGACGCGTGCGTTTGACGTCTTGGGTTGTAGCGGACATTATTTTCCAGCCCGATCCAAGCTGTAAGTAGTCTTCTTTAATCGCATAATTACACAGTATTCTGCACATCTGTGTTGCTGAATCTTTTGCAATTTCTTCAATTAATAATGGAGAAAGCAAAGTAGAAAGATGGAGGTGGGAAGCTTTAGCCTTTAGCCACACAAACACAGCCGGTGTTTCCTTGTTTAAAATTCCCAGAGGTGAAGCTTTACTATGGATCAGAGCGGTCAAGCGAACATGGATCCCGACTACATGTCTACTGACAGTTTTCGGGGAGAAAATTGTGGTATAAAGTCGCCTCTTACCGGAGATCAGCGGAGATTGCGGCGTCCATGCAGCTGCGTGATTTCCCGTGGCCACACCCCTCCGACTTCAGGTATTATTTAATCTGAATGAATGTTTATTCCCGATTGTAGCTGAGATAGGCGCCAGCGCCCCACGCGACCCCAAAAGGGAATAAGCGGTGGAAAATGGATGGATGGATGGAATGTTTATTGTTCTTCGGTCAATGGTCAACAAAGCAAACAAACAGTTGTACATTTATAGATTGAAAATAAAAAATGTTGCAGACCGAGAGGGTTTAGGCTGAAGTTAAACTCTTATTGCGCCTAACTCTATAAACAATTTCAAGTACAAAATAAACTTCCGAAAATCATAAAATGTCCTTTGCACAACTTATTATAAATACACATTATAAACAACATTATAAACAACATGAACATAGTTCAATTTTATACACAGTACAGGCATGTGAAATATCCCTGTGTACATATTAAACCTTTGCAGTAATTATATATACAATATATACAAACAATTGTACTTCTATTATTATTTATATATCATGTTTAGTTTTTAATTAACATTAATCATAATATTAACCACAATGTTGATTCAAGAGTGATATATTTTTTCAAGACATTGGTCTTAAAGTATTTTTTGCTTGTGTTTAAATCTCACTAAAACACTAGCAACACAATAGCAGATAAGGGATTTTCCAGAATTATCCTGGTAAATGTGTCTAAAAACATCTGAATCGCACTCACTTGCCCTCGCCTGTTTGTTTTTTCTTTTTTTTTTAGTCCTTCACTATCAATATCCTCATCCACGAATCTTTCATCCTCGCTCAAATTAATGGGGAAATTGTCGCTTTCTCGGTCCGAATTGCTCTTACTGCTGGTGGCTCACATTGTAAACAATTTGAGGATGTGAGGAGCCCTACAACCAGTGAGGTCACGTGCACATCGTCTGCGACTTCCAGTAAAGGCAAGGCTTTTTTATTAGCGACCAAAAGTTGCAAACTTTATCGTCGATGTTCTCTACTAAATCCTTTCAGCAAAAATATGGCAATATCGCGAAATGATCAAGTATGACACATAGAATGGACCTGCTATCCCCGTTTAAATAAGAACATCTCATTTCAGTAGGCCTCTAATTCTAATGAGCTGTGTTTTTCTGCATGTCTTCAACAGAGTGAAGTGCTGTTGTGCAGTTTGTCCAATTTTCACTTTTTGCAGTGTCCCCTAAAGGGACTAAATGCATCATAGTTTTGAAAATAGTACATATATGTGATGGGCAAGCTACATATAGCTAAGCTATGTAGATAAACTACATTTTCCAATAACTTGGCGGTAGCTTAGCTACTTACTGTATTTTCCGGACTATAAGGCACACTTAAAATCTTATTTTGTTCCTTATTACCCGGTGCACCCTAATGTACTGAATAATTCTGGTTTTGTTCACCGACCTCGAAACAATTTTATTTGGTACATGGTGTAATGGTAAATGTGACCAGTAGATGGCAGTCAAACATAAGAGATACGTGTTGACTACAATATGATGGCAATATCACTCACGTAAACAACAGCAACATTTGATGTGTTCCATTAAAAATACACAACATTCCACACGGCACTCAATAATCTATCAAAATGTTTTAGTATGACTTTGGTAAACTATGAAGTCACTCCGCTTGGTGGATTATCGACGCATTAGACATATGAGTATTATTACGGTGTGTGTATAAGGTAAGACATATTATCTGGTGTGTTGTTTTGCAATATTATGCAAAAGCAACTTTTCCTACCTTCTGTTACCTGTTGATCTGTACTTGGGATCATCGTGAATCCTGAAAAATTGCGCGTGTCCGCCTTTGTAGTCCGTACCGACGGCGAGGTTGATATAATCCAGTGCGCCCTACGGTCCGGAAAATACGGTGTATACAGTATATTCACAGTACATAATAGTGTCTTCAAAGTGAGCAGTTTCTTACTAAAATAGGGACTTTTATCCATGCTAGAACCAATTATTCACGTTTACATTTATTTTCATAGGGAACTCTGCTTTACTGTACACATTTTTCAGTTATGTTCAAGAACCAATTAAGTTCTTAAAACCAGGTTCCACCGTCATAGCATATTTGAGCCACGAGCCAGGAAGTTGAACTCTTTCCTGGCGGCTACGCCGAGGAGTGATCAAGTTTTGTAGATCTGCAATAACTGGGAGGCTTAACTGTGTGTGTCCTTTGGCCGACACACGTCCACTTTGTTTGAAATCTGCTGTCAAGAAGAACTGGCTTCATGTGTGAGTGGTTTTGCTGAGCTGTTCTGTTTTGTGTAAATACTTAATTGACGGTACGCTGTAAAGAAAAGTCCGTGGATTTTACGGTTAAAAATAACGGGCTGCTCAGTCGCCACGATATTACCGTGAAAATAACAGTGGCGTCATTTTTCAATTCACTGTAATTTGGTTAAAAAAACATACTGTTTGTATAAAAAAAAATCTACACATTGTAACAGTACAATTATGGCGACTCCGTTTTATCGTTTAATATATGTATATATATATATATATCTTTTTTAAGTATATTTTCCACAATGTCGCCAAGTGTTCCGCAGCTTGTAAGGCAGGGGTTCCCACACTTTTTCTGCAGACGAGCTACTTTTCAAATGACCAAGTCGAAGGAATCTACCTCATTCATATATATCTAATTTATATTTAATTATTTATGAAAAACACGTTTTGGTTAACACGTTTAAGGTATTTAATGATAACAAAAGCATGTTTAACACATAGAGATTCCTTTGTTTCATGAAGACAAGAATACAAGTTGGTGTATTACCTGTTTTTATGACTTGGAATCAGACAGTAGTGCTGATAACGTCCACATTTTCGAATGGAGGAGAAAAAAAGTCCTCCTTTCTATCCAATACCACATGAAAGTTTTTAGTTTTTGGCATCTTATTTATCCAGCTTCCATACTTGTTTTTATACATTTTGCAAGAAATACATTGATGGCAAACTCCGTAGCTTGCTATCTTGTGCACGCTAGCTTTCTGAGACTCTTATTTTGTTAACGCAGGCAGGATGAAGCAGGGCTTTTATTGTGAAGACAGCAACTGTGCAGTCGGTATTTAGGGTTTTGACAGCAGGTACGGGGTTGAAATAAAAAGTGTTTCTCGGCCATGTTTTTTTAATATTGACCCGACAGCAGCCAGCGACATCTCAGAAGACCCTCGGGTGCCGTGAATGTCAATCAAGTGATGAAAGTGACGTCATGGTAAAGATTGATGATCACAAATTTTTAGGTGTATTTTTTTAATGCTTGGTTTGCGATCGACTGACACATCCTCCACGATCGACCGGTAGCTCACGATCGACGTAATGGGCACCCCTGTTGTAAGGCTTCTGGCACAGAACCTAAACCCTGAAGGAGAGTAGGCGAAAATCTACTCGCCATAGAAGAAAGAGGAAAATAATCTCATGATGACAGTTTCTTTTAAAAGTCAACAACTCTCCACAGAGGTGGGTAGTAACGCGCTACATTTACTCCGTTACATTTACTTGAGTAACTTTTGGGATAAATTGTACTTCTACGAGTAGTTTTTATGCAACATACTTTTACTTTTACTTGAGTATATTTATAGAGATGAAACGCTACTTTTATTCCGTTCTATTTATCTACATTCAGCTCGCTACTCGCTACTTTTTTTATCGATCTATTAATGTTTGTTTTGGTTAATGACAGAGCTTCAAAGTAGGATTTGCGCATGCCTGCGTTTCACCAATCACATGCAGTCACTGGTGACGTTGGACCAATCAAACAGAGCCAGGCGGTCACATGACCCGACTTAAACAAGTTAAAAAACTTATTCGGGTGTTACCTTTAGTGGTCAATTGTACGGATTATGTACTGTACTGTGCAATATACTTTTTATTTCAACCGTACTTCCCGTCAAAGGCCTAAAGACTGATCGCACAGTTCCTGTCTTCACAATAAAAGCGCTGCTCTATCGCGCCTGCGCTAACAAAATAAGAGTCTCCGAAAGCCAGCGCAAACAAGCTAGCAAGATACGGAGTTTGCCGCCAATGTATTTCTTGTAAAGTGTATAAAAACGAATATGGAAGCTGGACAAATAAGATGCCAAAAACCAACGACTTTCATGTGGTATTGGACGGAAAAGAGGAACTTTTTTTCTCCTCCATTTGAAAACGTGAACGTCTGATTCCAATCATTGCAAGTCATCAGAATCAGGTAATACACCAACTTATATTCTTGTCTTCATGAAAGATAGGAATCTATATGTTAAACATGCATGTATATTCATTAAAACACCTTCAACATGTGAACAAAAACGGCAAAATAAATAAATATAAATTATATACTGTATATATAAATGTATGTATGTATATATATATATATATATACATATATATATATATATGATATGTGTGTATAAATGATTTGTGTGTGTATGTATGATATGTGTGTGTATAAATGATATGTGTGTATGTATATGTATATATGAGGTAGATCACCTCGACTTGGTCATTTACTAAGTAATTGATAAACGTTGAAAAACTTATTGGGGTGTTACCATTTAGTGGTCAATTGCACTGAATATGTACTGTACTGCAATCTACTAATACAAGTTTTAATCAATCAATCAAATCAATGAATGCCTACTGAGCCTATGGTGCTGTTAAGTTATTGTGGCTCAATGTGCCATTTTTTAAATTGTATTTTAATGTACTATTATTTAATATATAATATTGTTTTTGTTGCTTAAGAGATATTCCTGGCTCTGAACTTGCTCATTGCTATTTTTATGTTTTTGTACATTATTTTTTGCCGTAATCAGGTTACTCATCAGTTACTCAGTACTTAAGTAGTTTTTTTCACAACATACTTTTTACTTTTACTCAAGTAAATATTTGGGTGACTACTCCTTACTTTTACTTGAGTAATAAATCTCTAAAGTAACTGTACTCTTACTTGAGTACAATTTCTGACTACTCTACCCACCTCTGACTCTCCATGACTTCATTCCTCACTCGGGAAAAGCCAAAAGTGAGTAAACCCGTCATTATCTGATCAACATGCCAATCCTTTTGTGATGATCCGTTGCCCGGATCCTAGTTTGTTTACCTCTTGATTCAGTTGTTGTTTAAGTTTTGTTTCAGCACCCCTGTTTTGTGTTGTTGCCATGACGGCAGATTGTTTTCGCCTGTCTCTGATTAGTGTTCGGGACACTCACCTGCTCCTGGGCACTAATCAGAGAGCTACTTTTTCCGTCCTCTCGCCTCACTCGGTCTGGTGTTTTTATTTGCTTCTATGCAGTTAGGATAGCTACCTATTCTATTCCTGAGCTAAGCTTCGCCCTGTTCGTGTGCTTAGCTTTTCTTGTTAGCTACTCCGTTAGCTTCCCGTGCTATAGGCACGCTTGTTTTGTTTATTTTGTATTTTGCATGTTTCATGAAGAATACACAATTCTTCTTACCTGCAAGCTGCTTTCTGTCATTCCTCATGTGTTAGTACTCATATTAGAGTGTTGTATTTTGCAGTTATATAAGAAACATGACTTCCGGGATAATGGCGGGAACACTTCATACTGTAACTCTGTAGTTGTGTCAATGAAGTCTTCCATATGTCCTCCTACAGTGGACATTTATTTTTGTCTGAATTATACATTTCAGGGAAAAAAAAAAGAAAAGAAACATGTCTGCCATAGAGGATATATTGTACATACAACAACGTTACTTTAAAAAGTGGGACTGGAGGACGCAAATGTTAGCAACACTAGCATAGCTATGTTAGCTTCTTTCAAGTCAATCCACTTTATTTATATAGCATATTAGAAAAAAAACAAAAGAAGGTTCACAAAGGGCTGCACAGAAGTTGAGACATATATACGAGGAAAGTAATATAAAACATTTATAGAAAATAATAAATACATAAAATACCATCCATCCATCCATTTTCTACCGCTTATTCTCTTTCGGGGTCGCGGGGGGCGCTGGCGCCTATCTCAGCTACAATCGGGCGGAAGGCGGGGTACACCCTGGACAAGTCGCCACCTCATCGCAGGGCCAACACAGATAGACAGACAACATTCACACTCACATTCACACACTAGGGCCAATTTAGTGTTGCCAATCAACCTATCTCCAGGTGCATGTCTTTGGAAGTGGGAGGAAGCCGGAGTACCCGGAGGCATAAAATACATCAGAGAAAATTAAAATAGACTAAAATCCCACAACTCTCATGCTGGTTTAAAAGCTAAAGAGTAAAACTATGTTTTAAAGGCCTACTGAAATGAGATTTTCTTATTTAAACGGGGATAGCAGGTCCATTCTGTGTCATACTTGATCATTTCGCGATAATGCCATATTTGTGCTGCAAGGATTTAGTAGAGAACATCGACGAAAAAGTTCGCAACTTTTGGTCGCTAATAAAAAAGCCTTGCCTTTACCGGAAGTAGCAGAAGATGTGCGCGTGACGTCATGGGTTGTGGAGCTCCTCAAATCCTCACATTGTTTACAATCATGGCCACCAGCAGCGAGAGCGATTCGCACCGAGAAAGCGACGATTTCCCCATTAATTTAAGCGAGGATGAAAGATTCGTGGATGATGAAAGTGAGAGTGAAGGCCTAAAAAAAAAAAAAAAAAAAAGACAGGGCAGTGGGAGCGATTCAGGTGTTATTAGACACAATTTCTAGGATAATTCGGGAAAATCCCTTATATGCTTATTGTGTTACTTATATAGTCGTACCGGAAAGTTGGAGGGGTGTGGCCACGGATGTAATGACCGCCACTGTCTCTAAGGGAAGCCACGTTTCTCGACGAGGCGAAGTGAAAGCAGCCGGTCGGGCCGGGCTGAGCTTTTTATTTCCCCTCCTACACAGTGGAAGCCTCCCACGTTCGGGGGCAGCCGGTCGGAGGAGGCAAGAGAGTTGCAGTTGCCTCTTTGACAGGAACGACGCAAGCTCCGCTCATGTCTACGGTTAGAGCCTACTTATTACCACAATTTTCTCACCGAAACCTGCCGGTTGACATGTGGTAGAAAACCTTGTTTGCTTGACCACTGTGTTCCATAGTAAAGCTTCACCTTCAGGATTGTAAACAAAGAAACACCAGCTGAGTTTGTCTTGCTAAAGGCAGCCGCAATATACCGTTTCCCACCTACATCTTTTTTCTTTGACGTCTCTATTATTAATTGAACAAATTGCAAAAGATTCAGCAACACAGATGTCCAAAATACTGTGTAATTATGCGTTTAAAGCAGACAACTTATAGCTGGGATCGGTGCTGGATCAAAATGTCCGCTACAATCCGTGACGCCACGCGCATGCATCATCATACCGACGTTTTCAACAGGATACTTTGCACGTAATTTAAAATTGCAATTTAGTAAACTAAAAAGGCCGTGTTGGCATGTGTTGCAATGTTAATATTTCATCATTGATATATAAACTATCAGACTGCGTGGTCGGTAGTAGTGGGTTTCAGTAGGCCTTTAAGGCGTGTTTTAAAACTCATCAAAGAGGGAGCCGTCTGAATTGCAAGAGGGATATTGTTCCAAAGTGCTAACATTAGACTCACATTTTAACAGCAACATCATGCTAGGTTAGCATATTTAAGATATCAAGACAGACAAAATGTTCAGCTCCTATCTCTCTAGCTTATAAACAGTTCAAAAATCTCCAGGCTTTATTTTAAGATGTGTAGGGAAGCCTTTACTTTACTGATTTCAAAAACATAGCGCAGACAAGTGATGAGTGATGGATTTGCCTGGTTTAGTATATAATCATATTACAGAAATAGAGGAACTCTAGTGTTCATGAGTTGGGCTTCACGGTGGGAGAGGGGCTAGTGCGTCTGCCTCACAATACGAAGGTCCTGAGTAGTCCTGGGTTCAATCCCGGGCTCGGGATCTTTCTGTGTGAAGTTTGCATGTTCTCCCCGTGAATGCGTGGGTTCCCTCCGGGTACTCCGGCTTCCTCCCACTTCCAAAGACATGCACCTGGGGATAGGTTGATTGGCAACACTAAATTGGCCCTAGTGTGTGAATTTGAGTGTGAATGTTGTCTGTCTATCTGTGTTGGCCCTGCGATGAGGTGGCGACTTGTCCAGGGTGTACCCTGCCTTCCGCCCGATTGTAGCTGAGATAGGCGCCAGTGCTCCCCCGCGACCCCAAAACGGAATAAGCGGTAGAAAATGGATGAATGGATGGATGGATAGTGTTCATGAGTTAGCCTAAATACTTTTGGCCACATGTGACAACTCAGCTTAAACCACACTCGCTTTCTCAGAGCAAAAGAAACATTCTGACATGACAGAAAGCCATGCCAACTTCATCCCAGCCTTCATCAATATCCTTTGTTGTTGGGTTCTCCCCCCCCCCCCCATCTTTCTTCCCGGGCAGCGCTGCCAACAATTACAACACATTATAGCCAATTGTGCCACCTGCGGCCTCCAGAAAAGAGAAGGAGAGGAGGCGGGTAGCATGGAGCTGGATGCTGTTTAATTAGCAATAAGCACCGCTTTATTCAGGAGGTGAAGGCACAGAGCGGCCATCTCTTGCAAGGCTGCTAAGTGTGTTGGTGTTATTTTGCTATAGTTAAAAACCATGGAAGAATAGGTGTGCCCTATTGTTTTTAAAGGGGGACATTATCACAAGGGTTAAAGCCAATAAAAATCAGTTCCCAGTGGCTTATTTTATTTTTTGAAGTTTTTTTCAAAATTTTACCAATCCCGGAATATCCCTAAAAAAAGCTTTAAAGTGCCTGATTTTTGCTATCTGTGAAGCCATCGTCCATTTTCCTGTGACGTCATCCAGTGATGCCAATACGGATAGCACAGCAAGATATAGCGACATTATCTCGGATTCAGACTCGGATTTCAGTGGCTTCAGCGATTCAACAGATTACGCATGTTTTGAAATGGATGGTTTGAGTATGGAGGCAGATAGCAGAAGCTATTGAGCGAATAGCTTTTGACGCTATTTGGCCATGTTTGCCTTAGCATCGCCGGTAAAATGTGCAGACCAACGATCGGAAGTTTCACATTTTGTGACACTGGATCAACTTAAATCCATCGATTGGTAAGTGTTTGTTTGGCATTAAATGTGGGTGGAGGGAAACACTGGATGTAAATATAGTCTCAAATGTACATACAGCTAGCCTAAATAGCATGTTAGCATCGATTAGCTGGCATTCATGCCGCGACCAAATATGTCTGATTTGCACATAAGTCAACAACATCAACAAAACATGCTGGGGATAGGTTGATTGGCAACACTAAATTGGCCCTAGTGTGTGAATGTGAGTGTGAATGTTGTCTGTCTATCTGTGTTGGCCCTGCGATGAGGTGGCGACTTGTCCAGGGTGTACAAAAGCCCTCCGCTCGAATGCAGCTGAGATAGGCTCCAGCGACCCCCCGCCACCTCGAACGGGACTAGCGGTATAAAATGGATGGATGGATTGGTAAAAATAGATGTGAAAAATTTGAATTTAGTGTATGCTTTGGAGGTAAATCAGAAATAAAAAAACAAATGTAAACATTAATACATTGAAAGGAACAAAATACAATGAGAATCGATAAGGAAGATAGATTTCAGTCTATTCTTTTGCAAATAATTCGATGGATGGATGGATGGATGGATGGATGGATGGATGGATGGATGGATGGATGGATGGATGGATGGATGGATGGATAGATAGATAGATAGATAGATAGATAGATAGATAGATAGATAGATAGATAGATAGATAGATAGATAGATAGATAGATAGATAGATAGATAGATAGATGGATAGATAGAAATTCTGATCAATCTCTATTGCTTTGCAAGTGAATCAGCAAAACATAAATATTTCAAAAATAGCCTTTTGTTTTGAAAGCAAATTGACAAAGACTACATAAAAATACATCCATCCATTTTCTACAGCTTGTCTCTTTTGGGGTCGCGGGTGGTGATGGAGCCTATCTCAGCTGCATTCGGGCGGAAGGCAGGGGTACACAATACATAAAAATAAATCTTTCAAGTGATTTAAAAAAAATAATCAAATAAATGAATGAAACAAAAAAAAAATATTTTTGACGATTCCAACAAACGAAACAAAGAGGTAACTCAGCCAGGAAATGGTGGAAACACACGTTGGACGCTGTCAACCGGGCGTTCACACCTGCAATACGGCCAAAGCTGTTGGCTGTGATGTCTGTGAATTGTGTGTGTGTGTGTGTGTGTGTGTGTGTGTGTGTGTGTGTGTGTGCGTGTAAGGGTCCAGTGGAAACGCACTTACACACACACACACGAAGTGTATGTAAGGAGATTTAGCCTGCAAGCCAAAACCAATTCACAAGCACTCCACATTGGAGAGGGGTCTTATCCCCCTTCCCACCTTCCTTCCCAACCTTGCACATGAAGCCTGATAACTTCAACTTCTGCAAAAAAAAAAAAAAAAAAAACTGCAGTGTTTTGCAGTGTCCACATGTGAATGTAATCCTCCATTGTGTTTTTAAATGGCTCAACCTTGGGGCTTATTGAAGACTGCAGCAGGATCAGCAAGGAGACACATTTATAAACACCCCCCCCCCCCACACACACACACACACGCCACAAGCATATTGCACATTTTTTATTTCTATTACAGTTTGTATTGTGCAAGTATAGGAGCAAAGGTTTTGGCATCTTGCAGTGACATAATGATTGGTTACCCTACTCAGCAGCGCTGCAATTTCCCATGCAACCCAGCAGGAACGCACACGCCCTAATAAATAAACCATGACACCCCCCTGCCCCACGAGCACACACACACACACACACACACACACACTCAGAACAATCATGACTCGCTAGTTCTTAGCACCTTTAGCCTGGTCACAAAAAGGGCACATATCTAGGTCACCTTTTAGTAGTTATTTTTTCTTGCCATCTTTCTGGTGCGCTTACACTCCCTCCTTTTTCGCTCTCAGGAGTCCTGATGGGTAATTGCTCAGTGCTTCAGAGAACAGGCAGAGGTTGTGGGAGAACATGTATGTAGCAAAAGTGGAACAGTATTGTGTGTGTTTGTACGGACGATGTGGAAGATGAACAAGTGGAATGATGTTCAAAGTGTGCGCTGTTCCAGAGGAGCTTTGAGCTGGTAAAACTCTCCCCAACAGTTCTTAGCACACTTTTCAGTCCGGCAGCGACACACCATGCACTTGTTGTGTGTGTGTCGCTGAGCACTGCTGTGCTATTGTCGATGAATTACGTGACTAATCAATTTTGTCGATGATTTACAGTGGGGCAAAAAAGTATTTAGTCAGCCACCGATTGTGCAAGTTCTCCCACTTAAAATGATGACAGAGGTCTGTAATTTTCATCATAGGTACACTTCAACTGTGAGAGACAGAATGTGAAAAAAAAATCCAGGAATTCACATTGTATGAATTTTAAAGAATTTATTTGTAAATTATGGTGGAAAATAAGTATTTGGTCAACCATTCAAAGCTCTCACTGATGGAAGGGGGTTTTGGCTCAAAATCCCACGATACATGGCCCCATTCATTCTTTCCTTAACACGGATCAATCGTCCTGTCCCCTTAGTAGAAAAACAGCCCCAAAGCATGATGTTTCCACCCCCATGCTTCACAGTAGGTATGGTGTTCTTGGGATGCAACTCAGTATTCTTCTTCCTCCAAACACGACAAGTTGAGTTTATACCAAAATGGATACATGGATGATACAGCAGAGGATTGGGAGAATGTCATGTGGTCAGATGAAACCAAAATAGAACTTTTTGGTATGAACTCAACTCGTTGAGTTTATACCAAATTGCTATGATATGAAAAGGGGTAGGATTAAATAAGATCTGTTTCTTTTGTACTAGTTTTTGGACATGCTGGAATGAAACAACTGGAAATAAGTGATGCATTACATTGTATCTTATGCTTGTTCGAAATAAACTGAACTAATCAATAGATTCATCGCCTACTAAAATAATCGATAGCTGCAGCCCTAGTCATGAACTTAACAACCAATAAGTGTCGCCTAAAACACAATGACACTTCAACTTAATGACAGCATAAGTCCATTTCAGATGGTAATGGTAAATGTGTTGTACTTTTATAGCGCTTTTCTACATTCAAGGTACTCAAAGCGCTTTGACACTATTTCCACATTCACCCATTCACACACACATTCACACACCAATGGAGGGAGCTGCCACGCAAGGCGCTAAACTGCATCCATCAGGAGCAAGGGTGAAGTATCTTGCTCAAGGACACAACGGACGTGACGAGATTTGTACTAGTTGGAGATTGAACCAGGGACCCTCGGGTTGCGCACGGCCACTCTCCCAACTGCGCCACGCCGTCCCAGATGGTTAATAATAAATAGCTTAGTATTTTTTTTCATACCTACCACGCGGGAGTGACACCATTCTTGGTATGCTGCCCCCTGTTGTCTTGGAGGAAGCTCCCTTGAAGCACTTGAAGAGAAACACTGATATTCTAATGGACACAATCTGCCCAACACGTTGTGTGCACAATCAATTTTCCTTCTCTTATCAGAGAGCCGTCCTTTTGTGCCACCTTTCAGTGGCGCATCACCAAGATGGTCGCAGCCGACACGACAGCTGGAAGATAGGGCGAAGCGATCGGGCGCTTATCTGTTATGTGAGGACGCATTATGAGGATGGTGGCACGGATAAAACGTGCTGGATTGCAAGTTGGAAGGTGGAAGAAGGTCCTGTAGGCCAGTGTTTTTCAACCACTGTGCCACACGTGAGATTATCTAGTTTCACCTATTTGGGTTAAAAATATCGTTTGCAAAGAAGTAATTATAGTCTGCAGATGATGTGTTGTTGTTGAGTGTCGGTGCTGTCTAGAGCGGGAGGCAGGGTGCAGGTAAAAATGTGTCTAATGCTTAAGCCAAAAATAAACAGAAGGTGAGTGCCCCTGAGAAAAGACATTGAAGCTTAGGGAAGGCTATGCAGAATGAAACTAAAACCGAACTGGCTACAATGTAAACAAAAAACAGAATGCTGGACGACAGCAAAGACTTACTGTGGAGCAAAGACAATGTACGTCCGAACATGACATGACAATCAACAATGTCCCCACAAAGAAGGATGAAAACATCTCTGCGCTGCTGAGCCGCCTCCGCTTGGGATGGTTTCCTGCTGGCTCCGCTGTGAACGGGACTCTCGCTGCTGAGTTGGACCCGCTTTGGACTGGACTCTCGCGACTGTGTTGGATCCATTGTGGATTGAACTTTCACAGTATCATGTTAGACCCGCTCGACATCCATTGCTTTCCTCCTCTCTAAGGTTCTCATAATCATTATTGTCACAGACGTCCCACTGGATCATTATTGTCACCGATGTCCCACTGGGTGTGAGTTTTCCTTGCCCTTATGTGGGCCTACCGAGGATGTCGTGGTGGTTTGTGCAGCCCTTTGAGACACTAGTGATTTAGGGCTATATAAGTAAACATTGATTGATTGATTGATTGAAATATTCTTGATTGCTAAAACAAAGTAAATGCGGGAAATGTCGCTTAAAGGAAGACATGAAACTGCTCCAGTGAAATACCAACCATAAAAGAGAAAAAGCCACCAAAATAAGACTGCACGACAAAAAGTAAAACACTACACACAGGAAAACAGCAACAAATTGAAAATAAGTCATGATGTGATGTGACAGTACACCTACTTTGAGACAAGAGCTATAGTGAGCCATGCTTGCTTATGCTTTAAGGTCATATCCAACAATTGCGATAACCAACATTTTACTGTTAAGTGAGTTTCAATTTTAAATAATTTCTGCTAGCGGTGTGCCTCCGCATTTTTTCAACGACTCAAAAAAGGTTGAAAAGCACTGCTTTAGGCGACGGTTCTCCTCAAAAGGGGCCTGAGGATAGAGAAACCCCGGAAGCATCCATCAGACGTCCGCATCCGACCGAGCACACCTGCTGTCGCTGCCATTAACCTAATGAACTGGCAGACATCATCTCCGATTTTTATCCCCAACAAAAGATGACGTATTGATCAGGAGGCCAATCAATGGGAGCTAAAAAGCTGTGAATGCAATCTCCTTACTGCAATGGGGGCACTTAAAAGAAGGATGGATAGACTGTTCTTCAAGCAAGGAGGATGCACATACCAACAAAAACAAAGACTCCTCTCCACGTCTTAATAAGACGCCATTGGAAGTGTGAGCATCTTATGTTATGAGCTTATAAGATGGCGGTAAGTTTCACCTTAAAACTCATTTGTATACTTTAAATAGACTCCCTTTTTAGACCAGTTGATCTGCCGTTTCTTGTCTTTTTCTCCTCTGTCCCACTGAAGGGGGTCCGGTCCGGTGGCCACGGATGAGGTGCTGGCTGTCCTGAGTCGGGACCCAGGATGGACCGCTTGTCTAGAGCCAGGATCCAGGATGAACCACTCGCCTGTGTATCGGCTGGGGACATCTCTGCGTTGCTGATCCGCCTCCGCTTGGGGTGGTTTCCTGCTGGCTCCAGTGTAGACTGGACTCTCTCTGCTGTGTTGGATCCACTTTGGAATGGACTCTCACGGTTGTGTTGGATCCACTATGGATTGAACTTTCACAGTATCATGTTAGACCCGCTCAAGATCCATTGCTTTCGGTTCCCCTAGAGCAGGGGTGTCAAATTCAAATACAGAGTGGGCCAAAATTTAAAACTGAACAAAGCCGTGGGCCAAAGTTGAAGAAATTAACCTTTTAATAGGGACCCAAACAAGTTTTGCAATGAATATTGAACAAGCAAGGCTTAAATAGGGCAGCACGGTGGAACAGGGGTTAGTGCATCTGCCTCATAATACGAAGGTCCTGAGTAATCCTGGGTTCAATCCCGGGCTCGGGATCTTTCTGTGTGGAGTTTGCATGTTCTCCACGTGACTGCGTGGGTTCCCTCCGGGTACGCGTGCTTCCTCCCATGGAACAGGCAGAGCTTATATAACGTAATAGTGCAAAATCAACTTTCAAAAAACAAACGAAAAAACATCAGTGGTATATTAAATAAAACGTAATTTAAAAAATGAATGCCTATTTTCTATTTGCAGCCTTCTGAGGTAAATATCAACATTAACTTTTTCCGCAGGCTAATTATTTCGAAAATAAAATAAAAATTAGGTGGGCGGGTTTTGGTGGTAGCGGGGGGTGTATATATTGTAGCATTCCAGAAGATTTAGTGCTGCAAGGGGTTTTGGGTATTTGTTCTGTTGTGTTTATGTTGTGTTACGGTGCGGGTGTTCTCATGAAATGTGTTTTGTCATTCTTGTTTGGTGTGGGTTCACAGTGTGGCACATATTTGTAACAATGTTAAAGTTGTTTATACGGCCACCTTCAGCGTGAACTGTATGGCTGTTGACCAAGTATGTGTGTGTGAAAGCCGCATATATTATGTGACTTGGCCAGCACGCTGTTTATATGGAGGAAAAGAGGACGTGACGGCATGTTGTAGAGGACAGTGCCTTTGAGGCACGCTCCCAATATTGTTGTCCGGGTGGAAATCGGGAGAATGGTTGCCCAGGGAGATTTTCGGGAAGGGCACTAAACTTCGGAAATCTCCCGGGAAAATCGGGAGGGTTGGCAAGTATGAGTATTAGCGGTGAATGTGGTGTTACCGGCGGGCCAGCTCTAATGTTAATTTGATATGGGCTCAAGGGCCAAATGAAATTAAACGGCGGGCCAAATTTGGCCCACGGCCCAGAGTTTGACACCATGCCCTAGAGAGAGGGGGTTGCCCACATAAGCGGTCCTCTCCAAGGTTTCTCATAGACATCATTGTCACCGACGTCCCACTGGGTGTGAGTTTTCCTAGCCCTTATGTGGGCTCTACCGAGGATGTCGTTGTGGTTTGTGTTGTGGTTTGTGCAGCCCTTTGAGACACTAGTGATTTAGGGCTATATAAATAATCATTGATTCATTGATTGATTGATGTTATGTTGATACACAGAAGTACCTCAACTTCTCTGACATAGCTTGGACCTAAAAAAAAAAAATGTGTTGAAATGAATGAAAATAATTTTAATTTGTGCTTGGCCCCCAAAATATTACAATTTTAACATGTTTTTAAAAATAAGGATGAATGTGGCGCTAAGCAGGGCGGCCTCTTCTCTATCAACCGTCCTCCCTCTCCCGCTCTATTCTTCTTCTGCGTTTACCGCCGGGCAGAGATTGGTGTCAGCCATGCTCTGATACCGAGACCCACTTTCCGCCATGACGGGTCGCCCCGCCGTGCACATTAGGCATGACAGAGGCATTGATCCTCAACTTGATCCTTGACGTCAGGATGTAAACAAATCACTGTCCAAACTATGGAGCCTGAAAAGTTGCCACAGTCAGCTCTCTGCTGCTTTAAGAGCTCATCAAACATTCATCCATAAATTGTCTTGCTTACAAATAATCATAAAAGTCAATGAAAATCTCACAAGTATGACGTAAACTGCTCTACCAAATGTTTCGCATTTGTTTTGGACAACATCACAATTTAACATATCCGAAAAGGAGTAGAAAGAAGCCAATGTCATTTTATCCTATTGAGACCTTAAAGGGGAACTACACTTTTTTTTTTTTTAGAATCTTGTTAATCGTTCACAAGAAGAAAAAAGTTGTTTTTCTTGCATTCTGACATGTAAAAATCGGCTCGCTCTTAGTGGCTTGCAATGCAGCTAATGGGAGCAATCAATTCTACCACTAAATTACTTTAAAAATGCATCCAAAAACCGTCAACGATACTTCATTTACATTACCTAACCTGTTTAATAACCAAGCTGTAGCGACATTGTTATTGTATGAGCGAAGACAAAGGAACCATTTTTCTAGCGTAGTATCACATCGGCGTGCTACGGTATTAACCGTAAAAGCAAACTACGGCAATAGATAAGATAGCTTTTACGCTTGAGTTTGTAACGCACGACATGATTTGTACTGACTGAAAAACATCAACAATCATATTACAGTATCTGTAAAGTATTAGCCCACTGTGGAGGGGGGCGTGGCCCGCAGACCTGCAGCGAAACGGGGTATGCCAGGACCGGCTTCAAGATCAGCGACAGGTGCGTAGATGGTCCCACCTGGGCGTGATTGTCTAATCACCTGTCGCTCTGTTAAAAGGCAGCAGCCAGGTAGGAGAGTGGTGTTGTAGTTCGAGCGTGAGCGACAGAAAGACAGACAGACACAAAACAATTGCTGAAAAGCAAGAGAATTTATTTCAAAATAAAACTATATTGTGAACCTGATCCAGGCTCTAATGTCAGTGCTAGGTGGTCCGAGGTCCCCGGAGGACAGAAACTTCCCCAAATTGGTGGGGCCCGAACACCAGAGGCGGAAGACGCAGACCCACTGACAGCTCTCGCAAGCATGTGACAGCAGCCAGCCACCAGCAGCAAGAAGCCGGTCCTGGCACACCCCGCTTTGCTGCAGGTCCGCAGGCCACGCCCCCCCTCCATACCCACATTTCATGTTTTCTTTTTACGTACACAGCTAGACATGATACATGCAAGATGTGCTGCTTGAATCATGATCAAGATGAAGTGTGACTCACTCGATGGACAGTTGTTTGTTTGGTCCAGCTGGCCAGGGACCTTTTTTCCCTGGTTTATTTGCATAAGCACTCTATTTATATCGAAATAATTTGGCTTCAAATTTTACACTTTGCAGCGTTGAGTCACTTTCACCTCACTCTCTTGGCTTCTGTCTGCTCCGACTTCTCGCTCTTCCTTTGTGTTAGCTTCTAAAAGCAGGAGTTCATCTTCCATAAATTCAAAAAGATAAGGTTGTGAATCTTTATTTGTCAAAAAGTAGTCATCTTTGTGTTGGTTACCAAATCTGCCATGATTCGAAGACACACAAGCTTGTGTTTCCGGAAGTAGGACACAAAGTTGTTGCCAGAAGTCAGAAATGCACTGCTATGGACGGAAATAAATGCGCCGAAGAATTAGTTCCACCCATGATTAAAATGACCAAAATATGGTAACTGTTGAACATATTACGTATAAGTATGAACATGTCTGTTATTACATTATATATAGACTTGCAATGTGAAATCAAAATGTTGATGGAGGGTTTTGAAGTTGTTATAGAGGGCTTTGAAGGCTACAATGGTGACTCCCATTAGCTGCATCTTCCAAGCCTTTATCATCTTTAAAATAAAATAAAAATAATACAAAAAGACATGTGTCGTTATCTTTCATGATGATTGTGAACAATAGTCAAAATTCACGAAAAAAATGCAGTTCCTTTTTCAGGGTGATTCCCATTTGAACCAAGACTGTACCGATTCCTAGTAGCTGGGAATCATATCGATACTCAACCAGTTTTCAAACTGATATCACAAAATTGGTGCATACCAGCAACAACAACAAAGAAATAATATATAAAGTTAAAGTTAAAGTACAGATGATTGTCACACACATACAAGATGTGCCGAAATTATTCTCTGCATTTGACCCATCACCCTTGATCACCCTCTGGGAGGTGAGGGGAGCAGTGAGCAACAGCGGTGGCCACGCCGGGGAATCATTTTTGGTGATTCAACCAACAATTCCAACCATATTGCCTTGCATGTAAACTATGTGACATAATGTCTGGTACAAGCAGTCTTGCAGAGTGTTTACTTGTGCAAAGCTGGACAGCCAGTTAACATCTAAATGTCCTCCAATAAGTACACAAGGTTAGTCTTTTCTTCTATTTTAGTCAAGTTATTTACAAAAGGTAAGCATAGTAGACTATAGGCTATGAGGAGCTAGCAGCTACGCAACAGCTAAATCAAATAATCATAGTTGCATATTACTTACACAAAGCCTCAAAGGCAGAAGTGTATTAGAAAGTTTCCAGTAACAAACGTGTATGCATCTTTCAACTTACTGCATCGTGAGCTTTACTTCATGAATTATTGTGACCAGTAATTGTCACCCTTAAAAAAAACAAAAACACTCACTTTAAAGGCAGCGTAAATCCATTGCGGACAATAATAATAATAAATAGGTTAGTCTTTTTTATACCTGACATTTTTCCGTTGATAAAATGGTTAAAATATGTATGATTCCTGCGAATATCATGTCAGATCAATTTTGATATCTGACCAAACTCAAGGCTCCAATATCCGTATCGGAAGTAAAAAAGTTCTATCAGGATACCAATTTTTGTGTGTGTCAATGTGTTAATAAATGTAAATTGTTTTGTAACAAAATATACATTTTGAATTTAATTTAATTTAATGATACCTGTGCTGTCCAGTTGTTATATCTTACATTTTTTGCAAGTATCATTTGGTACAGTTGCAATTCCCACATCTTATATGGCAGTAGTGTGTTGACTACAGTGTGTTATCTTAGTCAGGAAGCTGTCTTCGCCATTAAGTTGAATGTCTTTTGTTGAGTCCTACAAAGTGTTTATACTGTATGTATTGTACTTATTACACGTATTGGCTGTCTAATTTTAACTTACCGTATTTCCTTGAATTGCCGCCGGGGCGCTAATTAATTTAAAACCTCTTCTCACTCCTACGCTTACCAAAGGCATGCGGTAAAAGTAAGCATGCGCTAATCATTTTAAAACCTCTTCTCACTCTGGCACTTACCAGAGGTATGCAGTAAAAATTTGAGGGTGATGTAAGCTTGGACCTTAAATCCTACTGAATATCTCTTAATCTTCTTCCCTTTATGGGATTTCAAATTACCGGTATTGAAATCAGCCTCCTCCATTTTGAAAATGATGACAGGGGAAGTGTCACTCGTGACGTCACGAGTTTGACCAGGCGGTAATACTAAGCATGCGCTAATTATTTTGGGAAGTGAGTTTGACCCGGCAGTAATTCAAGGCAGGCGCATACTAAAAAAATTTACATTGAGCTTGCAAATTTTGAGCGCTTATTATTGAGCGCTGTCAATCAGTCACGCTTGCTTTGTTAGACTGCAAAATTACAAAGGGGCCTAGAGGAGTCATGAGTCCGCAGTAAGTGCTTGTTTTTCTGCCAAGTGTTTAAAGGGGAACATTATCACAATTTCAGAAGGGTTAAAACCAATAAAAATTAGTTCCCAGTGGCTTATTTTATTTTTTTAAGTTTTATTCAAAATTTTACCCGTCCCGGAATGTCCCTACAAAAAGCATTAAAGTGCCTGATTTTCGCTATCTGCGAACCCACTGTCCATTTCCCTGTGACGTCACATAGCGATGCCAATACAAACTGGTGGATAGCATACCAAGATATAGCATCATTAGCTTGGATTCAGACTCGGATTTCAGCGGCTTAAGCAATTCAACAGATTACGCATGTATTGAAACGAATGGTTGGAGTATGGAGGCATATAGTGAAAACGAAATTAAAGAAGAAACTGAAGCTATTGAGCAAATAGCTTTTGACGCTATTCGGCCATGTTTGCCTTAGCATCACCGGTAAAATGTGCAAACCAACGATCGGAAGTTTCGCATCTTGTGACACTTGATCACTGGTAAGTGTTTGTTTGGCATTAAATGTGTGTGGAAGGAAACGCTGGATGCAAATATAACTACAAATGTACATACAGCTAGCCTAAATAGCATGTTAGCATCGATTAGCTGGCAGTCATGCCGCGACCAAATATGTCTGATTAGCACATAAGTCAATAACATCAACAAAACTCACCTTTGTGATTTCGTTGACTTTAGCGTTGGGAATGCATCTGCTTTGAGTGTCACAGGATATCCAGACATTCTTGCCATCTCTGTGCCATCGCTGTCGTAGCATCGCCGGTAAAAACCAAACAAGGGACTTTCGCATCTCTTGACACTGGAGCAACTTAAATCCCTCGATTGGTATGTGTTTATTTGGCATTAAATTTGGATGGAGTGAAAGGCTGGATGCAAATATAGCTACAAATGAGGCATAACGATGCAATATGTACATACAGCTAGCCTAAATAGCATGTTAGCATCGATTAGCATGCCGTGAGAATCGATGCACATTCTACGTAAATCAACTTGAATCCGTCCCTGATCGTGTTGTTACACCCTCCGACAGCACACCGATGAGGCATAATGTCTCCAAGGTACCGGGAAAACAGTCGAAAAAACGGAAAATAACAGAGCTGATTTGACTTGTGCGTGTAATGTGGTGGAGAAAATGGTGATGTCACGTTCTGACGTCATCGTTCCGAGAGTGATAAATAGAAAGGCGTTTAATTCGCCAAAATTCACCCATTTAGAGTTCGGAAATCGGTTAAAAAAATATATGATCCTTTTTCTGCAACATCAAGGTATATATTGACGCTTACACAGGTCTGGTGATAATGTTCCCCTGTAAGTCTGGGCTGAGTCTGCAATAAGACGTCACGTCACGTGCAATAAAGGTATTCAAACACATTACCATTCGATTTTACGGAAACACCCTGTAGTACTGACTGAATCATTCGGTACTATAATAAAAGTGCCGAATTTTGGTACCCGCCCTCAGGGTGGACAAATAGTTCGTGGATCAGATGTTCTCTTGGCTTTTAGATATTTCAGCAGCTGAAAAAAAGCCCGAAAGGCTTCGCCTCTATTACCACATTTTCCCAGCTCATAGACTCATGCAAGTTTTAGGAGGAGGAGGAAGGGGGTGGGGGGGGGGCAAAGGGCTTGCGGTATTGACTGGTTTTGGATACACAACATCCCACAATGGACCAAAGTGTGGAATTAGATCTGAGGAGAGTTCCCTCAGGCAAACTGGCCACCATATCTCATGCTCGCCTGCTATACATATTTAAGGGAGGAGGTTATAGCAGCTGTTGTGTGTTTGGACCTTTTCAAAGCAAACCCTTTCATTGGTAAGTGCCCATTAACTTCTCTAATGGGAATAGTGCTGAATACCAAAGCATCACCTCTTCTTCTTCTTCTTCTTGGAGTACTCAAAGCCACTCCCATTGAGTGTATTGATTGATGAAATCCTGCCAATAACAATTATAGGCGCTGTCAGAGCTTGTATTGATTCCGCAGACCACACATACATGGAAGATGGATGGATAAACTGTATCTAATCTTAAAGCTCCAATCTTATAGTATTCCTTTTCTGGATCTGAACTCTATACCCAGTCTATTTATACCTGCATTGTCCTTTCCATCCTTACACTTTCTATCATTGAAACTAAGCTACTGTGTTGAACAATTTCCCTTGCGGATCATTAAAGTTTGTCTCAGTCTAAGTCTAACTCGAGCCTTGTTGCTGGATTCAATCCCGTCCCCGTTTTGTGTGCCTGTAGCTTTAATGCTAATGAGCTGCGTTTGTCCAGCCCCGCCTCTAAGAAATGTATGACCTGAGAACCAGCGTCCTCTGCAGTGGACAGGCCTATTTTCTTTTCACGAAATGACTAGACCACAGACAAATTTCCACTGCAGAGGACGCTGGTTTTCCTGAGGATACACACTGTAACTCTAACGTGGCGCAGTTGGGAGAGTGGCTGTGCCAGCAACCTGAGGATTCCTGGTTCAATCCCCACCTTCTACCTTACTAGTCCCGTCCATTGTGTCCTTGAGCAAGACACTTCACCATTGCTCCTGATGGGTCAAGCCTTGCATGGCAGCTCCCGCCATCAGTGTGTGAATGTGTGTGTGAACCCCTCTTCCACCGTGCTGCCTTGACAAAATATTATCGTTAAAAATGGCAATTTTGGATAAAAAGAGAAATAAAAGTATACAATGAGTCCTGCTCGCCCCCTTTATCATTAATTCATAAATCTCAGGCAACAATGTCCTCAGGCTGCCTCCTTTCTGGGTTGTCTAGACGTATTCAGCACCACTGTATCGGTCCTAAAGGTCAGAGGTTAAACACAATGCGGAGGAATCAATGCCCCCCCCCCCGCCCCCCCTCCCCATGCCCCCAAAACACTGTGACCTCATTATGACATCAACCTAACCGGAACTATGAGTGGTGCCGCCACTCTTTAATGTGAAGCTTAGAAGTTTAGAGTCCACAGGGCCGCTTGTGTTCCAAAACGGTCGGACAAAAAAACGGATTGAGACGCGTTTTTTTTCTATGAGAAGACGTTAGCGTTGTGGAGCAGTAAATATTAAAGCGGTTTTATCCCCTGAGGCGTGATGAGCTAAGCGCCCGCCTCACCCCCTTGTGGTTCGTACGCGTGTATTGACGCATGGCGGCGTTGTACGTGTGACCTCTGATCTCAATTTAGAGCCACAAGTAGCCTGGGGCAAGGTGGTGACTTGAAGGGAGGACACGTCGGACATCGGGCGCCGTCAGCGACACACAAAGCCTTCCCTGTCAATCGTCACAATAGAAGCTTTCATTTCTTTTATGCCGTTAATATTCGGACCCTACTCTTCTTCTGGATGGTTTTACATTTTATGGAGGGTCATAATTACAGTAGCACTTTAGTTAAAGCCGCGGTGGGCCGTATCTTTTACGAGGACGCATTAAAAAGCCAGCGTGTTGAGTTTAGGCTAGCAATGCAAAGAAACGGCGGGCGTTCGGCCCACTTACGCGGCGCAGATGCACAGGTATTTAATTAGAAGCCACGGCAGCTGTTACTGTTTATGACACAGACGTTTCGAAGACAAGTCGACGGGTCAACCGTTTGTGATCTGAGGTGACTTCCTGTGGGAACAAACACAGCTGTTACCTTTGTATCATGTACAGTCATGGGAAAATATCACACACAAGATGACATAAAGCAGGGGTGTCCAAACCTTTTGACTGGGGGGGTGGGGCGCTTTGGGCTGAAAAAAAAATTAAAAAATAAAAATAAAAAATAAATAAATATATATATATATATATATATATATATATATATGTAGGTGTGGGAAAAAATCACAAGACTACTTCATCTCTACAGAACTGTTTCATGAGGGGTTCCCTCAATCTCCTGATGATTGAGGGAACCCCTCATGAAACAGTTCTGTAGAGATGAAGTAGTCTTGTGATTTTTTCCCACACCTACATATTGCGCTCTACCACGGTATCGAACACTATTCTCTGGATAATCCAATCAAGACATATATATATATATACATACATACAGTCGCAATCAAAAGTTTTTTTGTGATAGAGTGATTGGAGCACATACTTGTTTGTCACAATTCACCTTGTGAATTTGGATTACCTCCAGATTCTTCAGGACAAGCTAAAATCATCAGCCCGGAGTTTGGGTCTTGGGCGCAGTCGGGTGTTCCGACGGGACAATGACCCCAAACACACGTCAAAAGTGAATGGCTAAATAAGGCTTGAATTAAGGTTTTAGAATGGCCTTCCCAAAGTCCTGACTTAAGCGTGTGGAAAATGCTGAAAAAATAAGTCCATGTCAGAAAACCAACCCATTTAGCTGAATTTTGTCAAGAGGAGTGGTCAAAATTTCAACCAAAAGCTTGCCAGAAACTTGTGGATGGCTACCAAAAGCGCCTTATTGCAGTGAAACTTGCCAAGGGACATGTAACCAAATATTAACATTGCTGTATTTGCACTTTTGAGCCAGCAGATTTGGTCACATTTTCAGTAGACCCATAACAAATTCATAAAAGAACCAAACTTCATGACAGTTTTTTGTGACCAACAAGTATGTGTTCCAATCACTATCACAAAAAAAATAAGAGTTGTAGAAATTTTGGGAAAGTCAAGACAGCCATGAAATTTTGTTCTTTACAAGTGTATGTAAACTTTTGATCGCGACTGTATATATGTATAAATATGTATATATATATATATATATTTATATATATATATATATATATATATATATATATATACATATATATACAGTATATACATGTATAAATATATATATATACAAAAACATTGGTGCAGTTCAGCTAAATGTGTTGGTTTTCTGACATGGACTTGTTTCTTCAGCATTGTCCACACTAAAACCTTAATTCAAGCCTGATTTGACGTGTGTGTGTGAATATATATATATATATATATATATATATATATATATATATGTATATATATCTATCTATCTATCTATCTATCTATCTATCTATCTATCTATCTATCTATCTATCTATCTATCTATCTATCTATCTATCTATCTATCTATCTATCTATATATATATATATATATAGAACCTGTGAAACAGGCTTGTAGGGATGAAATAGCCTCTGTGTTTTTTCCTGACCTAACATATATTTCGCTCGACCCCTACCCCCTGTATTGAAAACTGTATAACGGTTAAGCCCCAATGTCTCCCGGCTAGCCTGGTAATGCCTCGGGATCCCCGGGGAAGAGTTGGAGGAAGTGGCCGACCTGACATCGGATAAGCAGAAGAAGATGGATGGATGGATAATTGATAATGATTAATGTTATTGAATATTAAGAGTATGTGAAAGAAACTCTTACCCTGTTTACTCCCGTGAAGACCTCTTTAAAGCTTTGTAATCAATCAGAAGTATCAAGCAGCTAAAATTCAAACATGGATAAGTGTGCATTGAGTGTTTTCATTTTCCCATCATGCCTTGCAATTGATTTAAATCGGTGTAATTTCAAATTTGTTATGGTTATTTCTATGGCAATTTTTTTTTATATTATCCACAAAAATCGGCAAGCAGGTTGTGTTATGTGTGACCATGTGTGTTGAGTTATTGTGCTGGTTGATTTTTTCTGCTCCACGACAAGGGATGGTTGTATGGATTGGGTCATATAAGTAAGTGCTGTGCTTCTGGGGATAAAAGTATAAACACTATGGTCTATTACCTGCGTGTCTAACATTGTCCACATGATGGCGAAATATTACATTTCAGACTGAAATGTAATATGGAAACGCCCCACAAAGACAGGTAGCTTGATTTTATTGAACTTATGTCATCGTTTTGACATCCCTGACATAAATGGTGACAATTGGTGAAAACGCGGGGTGGTCCAATGTTTTTATTTCATATCGTAAAAAGTCTGATACAAGCAGTTTACTTTTACGAAGCTGGCCCCCCAGTTAACATTTAAAAGTCCTCCAATAAACACAAAAGGTTGGGCTTCTATTTTAGTCAAGTCATTTACAAAAAGAAAACACAGTAGTCTGTAGGCTAGTATGAGCTAGCAGCTACACAACAGCGAAGCACATAATAGCACACAAGCTAGACATAGGTAAGAAGTGTGCTTTGTTGAACAATACTGCAGTCTACACCAGCACGTTTGTTAATATAAAAAAGTGTTAAAAAGTTGTGTGCTATGTGGAGGACATTTAGACGTTAACAGTCTGTTTAAATATGCCCAAGGTAACACACAACAGGAATGCTTGTATCGCACATTTTATCACACATTTTACATGCAAGCCCGTATCATTTGATTTGACTTTTGCTGCTGATTCGAATTTGGACACTCCTAGTTTCTACCACGGGATCAACTGATTATCCGCACTAAATATTTGCATTTTTTTATCTATTGTTTTTCTTAACTACCAAGAGAACTACATCAGCGGATACAATATTTACACATATGATACCAGTATTTAGAATGTTTTAAAAATAAATACTAAGCTAAGTAGATAGTTATAAACTCTGCTCAAGCAACAGCCGGTTTGCCTTGCTTGTGAAGGGTCGCCTTTGTTTCCATTGATACCCAAATTTGTGGTATCATCCAAAACTAATGTAAAGTATCCAAAACAACAGAAGAATAAGTAATTATTACATTTTAACAGAAGTATAAATAGAACTTGTTAAGAGAGAAAGTAAGCAGATATTAACAATGAAATGAACAAGTAGATTAATAATTAATTTTCTACATTTTTTACTTAAAATTTTTAACAAAATAATGGAAGGGAAAATGACAAAATATGTTACTGCATATGTCAGCAGTTAAATTAGGAGCCTTTGTTTGCTTACTTACTAATAAAAGACAAGTTGTCTTGTGTGCTCACTATTTTATTTAAGGAGTAAATTGCAATAAGAAACATGCATAATGTACCCAAAGATTTTTGTTAGAATAAAGCCAATAATGCAATTTTTGTGGTGCCCTTTTATTTAGAAAAGTACCGAAAAGTATGGAAATAATTTTGGTACTGTTCATTTCTTGCCAATTTTGCCGGGAGAATTTCCCGTATTTTTAAATTCAAATGTTGTTGCCCCTCTGACCCACAGCATTAGACACATGTGATAAAGGTGTTGGTGAAATTGTATTTAACAACAACATTAAAGCTGCATCAAACATTATGTTGCTATTGGTCCGACATACAAACCCCGTTTCCATATGAGTTGGGAAATTGTGTTAGATGTAGATATAAACGGAATACAATGATTTGAAAATCCTTTTCAACCCATATTCAATTGAATGCACTACAAAGACAAGATATTTGATGTTCAAACTCATTAAGTTTTTTTTTTTGGCAAATAATAATTAACTTAGAATTTCATGGCTGCAACACGTGCCAAAGTAGTTGGGAAAGGGCATGTTCACCACTGTTACATCACATTTTCTCAATAAATGTTTGGGAGCCGAGGAAACTAATTGTTGAAGCTTTGAAAGTGGAATTCTTTCCCATTCTTGTTTTATGTAGAGCTTAAGTTGTTCAACAGTCCGGGATCTTGTTGTCATATTTTACGCTTCATAATGCGCCACACATTTTCAATGGGGGACAGGTCTGGACCGCAGGCGGGCCAGGAAAGTACCCGCACTCTTTTACTACGAAGCCACACTTTTGTAACACGTGGCTTGGCATTGTTTTGCTAAAATAAGCAGGGACGTCCATGACAACGTTGCTTGGATGACAACATATGTTGCTCTAAAACCTGTATGGACCATTCAGCATTAATGGTGCCTTCACATATGTGTAAGTTACCCTTGCCTTAGGCACTAATACACCCCCATACCATCACAGATGCTGGCTTTTGAAGTTTGCGCCAATAACAATCCGGATGTTTATTTTCCTCTTTGTTTCGGAGGACACCACCTCCACAGTTTTAAAATATAATTTAAAATGTGGACTCGTCAGACCACAGAACCCTTTTTCACTTTGCTTCAGATGAGCTCGGGCCCAGCGAAGCCAGCGGCGTTCCTCGGTGTTGTTGATAAATGGCATTCGCTTTGCATAGTAGAGTTTTAACTTGCATTTACAGATGTAGCGACCAACTGTAGTTACTGACAGTGGTTTTCTGAAGTGTTCCTGAGCCCATGTGGTGATATCCTTTACTCACCAATGTCGGTTTTTGATGCAGTACCGCCTGAGGGAACAAAGATCCGTAATATCATCGCTTACATACAGTGATTTCTCCAGATTCTCTGAACCTTTACGGATCGTAGATGGTAAAAATCCCTAAATTCCTTGCAATAGCTCGTTGAGAAATGTTGTTCTAAAACTGTTCGACAATTTGCTTACAAATTGGTGACCCTCGCCTCGTCCTTGTTTGTGAATTACTTAGCATTCCATGAAAGCTGCTTTTACACCCAATCATGGCACCCACCTGTTCCCAATTAGCCTGCACACCTGTGGGATGTTCCAAATAGTTGTTTGATGAGCATTCTTCAACTTTATCAGTATTTTTCGCCACCTTTCCCAACTTCTTTGTCACGTTTTGCTGGCAACAAATTCAAAAGTTAATGATTATTAGCTAAAAAAAAAAAAGGTTTATCAGTTTTAACATCAAATGTGTTGTCTTTGTAGTGCATTTAATTGAATATCAATCAATCAATGTTTACTTATATAGCCCTAAATCACTAGTGTCTCAAAGGGCTGCACAGACCACCACGACATCCTCGGTAGGCCCACATAAGGGCAAGGAAAACTCACACCCAGTGGGACATTGGTGACAATAATGACCCAGTGGGACGTCGGTGACAATATGGGTTGAAAATGATTTGCAAATCGTTGTATTCCGTTTATATTTACATGTAACACAATTTCCCAACTCATATGGAAACGGGGTTTGTAATTGAAAAAAAAACTAAAAGCTTTGTCCAGCTGTTAACTGAAGTATACTATCCATACATCCATCCATCCATTTTCTACCGCTTATTCCCTTTGGGGTCTTCATGTTTAAATAACGTCTACTGCAAATGAATATTGGCTCCCAATATCAGCTTTCTTGACTACTAAAAATCGGTATCAACTTTAAAAAAACAACAACAAATAAGTTGATCTCTACTTTATACATCCCAAAAGAAACAGTATAAAAGCAAGGCTCCCTAAATGTAGGACCTTCCTGTTACATGTTTGCTAGTTTGCTTGAAAAAGAACTAGGTTATCATGATTAATGTTCACAGGATGATCCATTGTGGTTCTCCTCCTCCAGGCGAGTCCCATTGGGGTTCCCTGGCCACAACCGTCTTAGGTTGCGCGGTGGACGCTCGTTGTGATAAACCATTAACACGCAGCCTTTGCCAAATGATGACCGACGAATCATTTATTGAGAAACTGGAGAACGGGGATCTGTGGGAACTCGACAAGCTCTTCTCATACTCGGACAAATGAAAATATATGACCCACATTTTCTCTGTGCTGCGTCTGAAACGCTGACAAGAGAGTGCCGAGACCATCCCTGACCTTTCCCGGGGTTATTATACACCGCATTGGCTTTGAATCAGCAAATCTCAAGCTGGTGTGTCAGGATTTAATGATGTCCTTTATTCCAAGGAGAAGATGGAAGGTGGCCCTTTAAACTGCAAGGTAGTGCATTCCTCTACCTGGATGGGAATAAATCTTTCGATGCATATGTTACATTCTCAAGTGTTCGTCCTATAAAAAAAGAATGTTAACCCCTCCTCCCTTATTTCCACTCGTATACGATGTTCATATTTCATGAGGACCAGGTTGTCCTTTCATCATGGCCTGTGACACTTCAGTATGTCTTTGGATGAGCTACTAAGAACCATCGCTCTTAAATAACTTTTATAGAAATACTGTTTGCACCCCTGATTCTGTCCTTCGCCTCCAACATTTGCAAATCAATAAATAACGGGGTTAGACACCGAGACCCTGCAGCAATAAAAAGGACAATAACTGCAGGATGGAAAGAAATACAGTCGGGTTTTCTCTGTTATCTGTTTCAGAAAGTCAGGCAAAAACCGAATTGTGTGAAAAGAGAAGTGATTTTTCCCGTGAGAAATGATCAGTCCCTCCAGAATTATACGTGTATTTTTTTATGATCGTTGCCGCCAGTTTTTAAATTACTTGGTACAAAATGCGGATGCTAGACTTTTGACAAGAACAAGAAAGTTTGATCACATTACGCCTGTACTGGCTCACCTGCACTGGCTTCCTGTGCACTTAAGATGTGACTTTAAGGTTTTACTACTTACGTATAAAATACTACACGGTCTAGCTCCAGCCTATCTTGCCGATTGTATTGTACCGTATGTCCCGGCAAGAAATCTGCGTTCAAAAGACTCCGGCTTATTAGTGATTCCTAGAGCCCAAAAAAAGTCTGCGGGCTATAGAGCGTTTTCCGTTCGGGCTCCAGTACTCTGGAATGCCCTCCCGGTAACAGTTCGAGATGCTACCTCAGTAGAAGCATTTAAGTCTCACCTTAAAACTCATCTGTATACTCTAGCCTTTAAATAGACCTCCTTTTTAGACCAGTTGATCTGCCGCTTCTTTTCTTTCTCCTATGTCCCTCCCTCCCTTGTGGAGGGGGTCCGGTCCGATGACCATGGATGAAGTACTGGCTGTCCAGAGTCGAGACCCAGGATGGACCGCTCGTCGGGACCCAGGATGGACCGCTCGCCTGTATCTGTTGGGGACATCTCTACGCTGCTGATCCGCTTGAGATGGTTTCCTGTGGACGGGACTCTCGCTGCTGTCTTGGATCCGCTTGAACTGAACTCTCGCGGCTGTGTTGGAGCCACTATGGATTGAACTTTCACAGTATCATGTTAGACCCGCTCAACATCCATTGCTTTCGGTCCCCTAGAGAGGGGGGGTTGCCCACATCTGAGGTCCTCTCCAAGGTTTCTCATAGTCAGCATTGTCACTGGCGTCCCACTGGATGTGAATTCTCTCTGCCCACTGGGTGTGAGTTTTCCTTGTCCTTTTGTGGGTTCTTCCGAGGATGTTGTAGTCGTAATGATTTGTGCAGTCCTTTGAGACATTTGTGATTTGGGGCTATATAAATAAACATTGATTGATTGATTGATTGATACTTTGCTCGTTGATGATTTTTTATGTTTGGTTTTATATTGTGTAGTTATATTTATATGTTAATTTGTTTGCCTGTTTTCTTATTGATGCTTTTATTATAATTGTGTTTGTCCGTATTGCGTTGTTACAATTATATGCTTTTACTTGTAATTGTGTTGAGTTGTGGACCCCAGGAAGACTAGTGGGTTGTTGTGGCAACCAGCTAATGGGGATCCTTAATAAACATCAAATCAAACATAATGCTCCAATTTGCTGCAGCTTTCTCAGAAAGTTGCCAAAGAAGTTGCGATATTTTGATTTGTTTCAATAACATCAAATCAACTTTGGATACTATGAATGGTCTATCAAGGTTTTAATTGTTCCTTGTAACCTTAACCTCAAACAACACATTATTTTAACAAATGTTTTACTTGTTTTTTACCACACAGACCTGAAGTCGAAATTAGATGGCAGTACAAGCACATACATTGTGTTGAATGTGAAATTACTGCACTGTTTTAATTGATTGTAACTAATAATAAAAATAATTAATCATAATTACAGAAAAAAAACACACCACCACTGCATCATTTGCTATGTGAAGTGGTGCTTTTCATCATTTTTAGCAGACTGTGTTGCAAAATGATTAAACCTGTTACGCCTGTTCGGCATTGTGATGCCGGGTTCGATTCCCTCGAGGATGCGTCGAAAATTGAACACAGCAAAAGGTATGAACTAATGATTTATTTAACAAAAGGTGCTAGAGAACAAAAATACTGGAGCTAAGAAAAGGCAAAGAAAAGACGCTAGCATGAAAGCTAGGATAAACAAATAGTAAACTAAACTGGCACATAGGCACACAAAGGGGAAAACAAAACATTTAGCATGAGAGCTAGGAATGAATAAAATTGCGCAGCGTGAGAGCTCGTGAGAATAATACAGGAATTGCATGTAAGCAAAAGTGCAAAGCAGACGTACCGTTGTGTATGAACAAATTTGGATCCCAGACTTATATAAGGCAGGTGATTAGTGAGGACAGGTGTGCAGGGCCGTGAGTAACAGGTGAAACTGATAAGCTACCATGGTGACCGACTAAACAGGAAATAATACGATCAGACGGTGAGTGAAAATAAAAATGGAACAACAAACAATAATATGTGGAGGATCCAAAAAGCGGATCTCAACAAAACCCCTCTCTTCCTCGCAGTTATATGTTCAAACACATCCAGATCATACCCATATTTTAGTTTTTGTTCAATTTTGGTATCACTCTGTTGTTTGACGTCCTTATTTCCTGTTTGCTTTGTCACCATGGTTGTTTATTAGTTCCACCTGCTACTCTCGGTTCCCGCAGACCTGTTACTATTGAATGCTAACTTATTTAACCTCGCCCCTTTTCGATATTCTGCCTGGGATCCTAATTTGCCTTCGTGCAACAGTGACGACTGCTTTAGATGTATATTCTCGCTAGCTTACATGCTATGCCTTTGTTTATTCCTAGCTCTCATGCTAAATGTTTTGTTTTCCCTTTTCGTGCCTTCGTGCCTAGTATTTGTGTTTCCGTTTGTTTTCCTAGCATCCATGCTAGCGCTTTGTGTTTGCCTTTTCTATTCAGCACCAGTGTTTTGTCTCTAGCCTGTTTTATTACTTTAATAAATCCTTTATTTCTTACCTTTTGCTGTGTTCTTGCCCGACACATCCTCGGAGGAACAAATCCGGCATCGTTATGCCACACAGTCTTCACACACATTTACCCCAGCAAGAATTTAAAATGTCCGCATTTGAGCACGGCTCAGAATAAAACTTGAGACCCTGCTGCAATAAAAAGGACAATAACTGCAGGATGGAAAGAAATACAGTCGGGTTTTCTTCGTGATCTGTTTCAGAAAGTCAGGGAAAAAACAAATTGTATGAAAAGAGAAGTAATTTTTCTCATAAAAAATAATCACACCACCACCACAGCATTCCCAATCCATCCATTTCCTACCGCATGTCCCTTTTTGGGGTTGTGGGGGTGCTGGAGCCTATCTCAGCTGCATTCGGGGGGAAGGCGCGGTACACCCTGGACAAGTCGCTACCATCATTTGCTATGTAAAGTGGTGCTTTCCATCATTTTCAGCAGACCGTGTTGCAAAATGCTTGAACCCCGCTCTTCCTCTCACGCGAGATCTTCCCAGGAATGGGGCCATATACATCCCTTCTCTACTGTACGCTTGAAAATTATTGTCCATCTTAAACATTCATTTATGTTCCAACACATTTACCCCCGCACGTTAGGAGAATATTGTTAAATCGAAAAAAAAAAAAATGCATTTGAGCGCGGCTCAGAGACAAATTCCATCCATCCATCCATTTTCTACTGCTTGTCCCTATCAAGGTGGCAGGGGGTGCTGGAGCCTATCTCAGCTGCATTCGAGCGGAAGGCGGGGTACTCCCCGGACTAGTCGCCAACTCATCGTTGGGACGAATTCCATTGGCCAAAATGTGCGGAAAAAGATGCAAGCATTGGACAAAGTTGCAAGGAGGGTTTAAAGGGGAACATTATCACCAGACCTATGTAAACGTCAATATATACCTTGATGTTGCAGAAAAAAGACCATATATTTTTTTAACCAATTTCCGAACTCCAAATGGGTGAATTTTGGCAAATTAAACGCCTTTCTATTATTTGCTCTCGGAGCGATGATGTCACAACGTGACGTCACCTAGGTAGTCGACCGCCATTTTCTAAACATCAAGTCAAATCAGCTCTGTTATTTTCCGTTTTTTCGACTGTTTTCCGGACCTTAGAGACGTCATGCCTCGTCGGTGTGTTGTCGGAGGGTGTAACAACACGATCAGGGACGGATTCAAGTTGATTTATGTAGAATGTGCATCGATTAGCACGGCATGCTAATCTATTTAGGCTAGCTGTCTACACATTTATAGCTATATTTGCATCCAGCCTTTCTCTCCACCCACTTTTAATGCCAAACCAACACTTACCAATCGACTGATTTAAGTTGCTCCAGTGTCACAAGATGCGAATGTCCCGATCGTTTGGTCCGCACATTTTACCGGCGATGCTAAGGCAGACATGGCACAGAGATGTATGGATATCCTGAAGATGCATTTCCAACGCTAAAGTCAACAAAATCACAAAGATGAGTTTTGTTGATGTTATTGACTTATGTGCTAATCAGACACATTTGGTCGCGGCATGACTGCCAGCTCATCGATGCTAACATGCTATTTAGGTTAGCTGTATGTACATTTGTAGCTATATTTGCATCCAGTGTTTCCCTCCACCCACATTTAATGCCAAACAAACACTTACCAATCGACGGATTTAAGTTGATCCAGTGTCACAAGATGCGAAAGTCCCGATCGTTTGGTCTGCACATTTTACTGGCGATGCTAAGGCAGACATGGCCGAATAGCGTCAATAGCTATTCGCTCAATATCTTCAGTTTCTTCTTCAATTTCGTTTTCGCTATCTGCCTCCATACTCCAACCATCCGTTTCAAAACATGCGTAATCTGTTGAATCGCATAAGCCGCTGAAATCCGAGTCTGAATCCGAGCTAATGTCGCTATATCTTGCTGTGCTATCCGCCTGGATAGCATGTACATCACTGGATGACGTCACAGGAAAATGGACGGTGGCTTGAATAGCGAAAATCAGGCACTTTAAAGCCTTTTTTCGGGATATTCCACGATGGGTAAAATTTTGAAAAAAACTTCGACAAATAAAATAAGCCACTGGGAACTGATTTTTATTGGTTTTTACCCTTCTGAAAGTGTGATAATGTTCCCCTTTAAGAATAGTTTTGAGAACTTTAAACCACCCTTTAAATGTGTAACGTCGACGTACCCCTGTTACGGAGCGAGGCATCAGTACCCTTCATTATGCCCAGGGAGAAAAACTGCAATATAGAAATATTTCAAAGTTTCTGCCTCAGCTCAGAACCTGCTTTGATGACTGCCAAAAAGATCCTATTGACTGGTAATTACATTCCTATTAAGTGTAGTCATTAGCTGCTATGAAACAATGTTGTAATTGATTTGAGCAAACAGTCAAGTGAGCTGCTGAGAGAAGCACTCAAGAAACGAACCCCCCATCCTCTCCAAACCCCACACCCCGTGTGTTCCTCCGAGATGCGTTTCATAAAAGTGAACCTTGCACGGTCCTCCTCCGAGTGTTTGCCCGCCACAATTTTTCGGAGTGACGCCACTCGAATCGTCTCCCCGTCGGCGCCGAAATGTCAGCATCCAAATGACGGCCATCTGTTGAACCTTAATCAAAATTTCCATAATTCTCTCTTCTCTATTTCTACCCTTCATCTCCTCCCCGATCTCATTTGCGGAGGGGAAATGCTAATTCCAATAAGAGACAGTAATCTCGGGCAAAATTGAAATATGATAATGTGGCTAAGTGGCTCCCGGTAGAGGCAACCCAGTCTTATCGGCCAACGAGGTCCCGACCTGTGCTATACTGTTCTGAGAGATGGAGGCCATGCAGAGACGGGTATGACGATGGCGGTCGCCTCCAATCCCTTTGGGGGCTTTAATATGGATCTATACTTTGATTGAATGCTTTGGGAATTAAGTGGGCGGGCCTTGCTGATCAATCGACATCTATCAGAACAGCGTATACTTGCTGTTAGTGCCTAATCTGAATTAGTCTCACTCGTTTAGTCAGTTCGCGCCAGGTCAGTAACACTGATTCTAGTCTGCTGCGATAACGATGTATATCACATTAAATTACTTGGAATATAATAGAAACATTTCAAAACTCATTACAAAGGTTCCTCATTTGTCTGCTGACATATGTGGTAACACTGTGCTTCTTATACTTCTTTCACCAAGTACCGTCACGGAAAAAAACGTGGCTCTCCAAGTACCACCATAATGACCAACATTAAAATTCAGTGGCGTAGTAGGCCCAAGTATTTATTAAAAACCAGGCAGATTTTTATATTTTTTGACAAGTATACCGTATATCTCTTGAATTGAATTACATTTAAAACCTCTTTTCACTCCTGCGCTTACCAAACACATGCGGTAAAAGTAAGATGCGCTCATTATTTTAAAACCTCTTCTCACTCTGGCACTTACCAAAGGCTTGCAGTAACAATTTGAGTGTGATGTAAGCTTGGACCTTAAATCCTACTGAATAGCTCTTAATCTTCTTCTCTTTATGCAATTTCAAATTACCGGTATTGAAATCGCCTCCTCCATTTTGAAAATGATGACAGGGAAGTGTCACTCGTGACCTCACGAGTTTGACCAGGCGGTAATACTAAGCATGCACTAATTATTTTGCGAAGCGAGTTTGACCCGGCAGTAATTCAAGGCAGGCACATACTATATGCCCTGCGGCAATTCAAGGAAATACGGTATTTCATATTTTTGGCCACTGTAACATTACACACAGTTTGAACAGTAACACTGTGTTTGATTATATGAAAATAAAACACTGTACTTTGACATACCGCTAGATTGAGCCCGCGTAAAACAGTTGGAGAATGACTACAGTAACAGAGTGTTGTATTATTTTAAAAAACTATTATTAATCTACTGTTAATTTTCTACTGACATCTGATTACTTTCTATTGTGAGATCATTGACTGATAACAATTTGATAATCCTTCCATCAATATTCATTTCCTGCCGCTTGTCCTTTTGGATCGCGGGGGGTGTTGGAGCTGATCCCAGCTGCATTTGGGCGGTAGGCGGGGTACGCCCCGGACAAGTCGCCACCTCATCACAGGGCCAACACAGATAGACAGACAACATTTACACTCACATTCACACACTGGGACCCATTTAGTGTTGCCAATTATATTAATCTATTGTTAATTTACTGTTAGGGCCACCTGCTTCATGGCCTTGTGATTAGAATGTCCGCCCGGAGATCGGTAGGTCGTGAGTTCAAATCGCGGCCGAGTCATACCAAAGACTATACAAACGGGTCCCATTGCTTTCCTGCTTGGCACTCAGCATCAAGGGTTAGAATTGGGGGTTAAATCACCAAAATGATTACCGAGCTCGGCCACCCCTGCTGCTCACTGCTCTCCTCACCCCCAGGGGGTGAACAAGGGGGATGGGTCAAATGCAGAGGATAATTTCACCACACCTTGTGTGTGTGTGACTATCAGCGGTACTTGAACTTTAACAATTTGAATTAAATATTCAAATGAAATACCGCATATAGTATGCGCCTGCCTTGAATTACTGCCGGGTCAAACTCGCTTCCCAAAATAATTAGTGCATGCTTAGTATAACCGCCTGGTCAAACTCATGACGTCACGATTGACACTTCCCCTGTCATCATTTTCAAAATGGAGGAGGCTGATTTCAATACCGGTAATTTGAAATCGCATAAAGGGAAGAAGATTAAGAGCTATTCAGTAGGATTTAAGGTCCAAGCTTACATCACACTCAAATTTTTAGTGAAAATTTTGTGAAATCAATAATAATACAGGAATGACAATGAACATTATTAAACTACAAATGGAGCAATACAAATACCAATAGAAATAGCACTGTTGATAATAAATAATGACAACAATTACCTCTATTATCAACAATACAGTTGTTCAGATGCAACAATACATCAGAATCAGAATCAGAAATACTTTATTAATCCCCAAGGGGAAATCAAAATCTTCAGCACAATCCCATTCAAGATCAGACAAACATTACAGGGAGACAGAACAGGATCAAACATTACAGGGAGACAGAACAGGATCAAACATTACAGGGAGACAGAACAGGATCAAACATTACAGGGAGACAGAACAGGATCAAACAGTACAGGGAGACAGAACAGGATCAAACAGTACAGGGAGACAGAACAGGATCAAACATTACAGGGAGATAGAACAGGATTACTGACGGGTCTGGCAACTTCCGGCGCCCCTTACAAAATAGGTGAGATACAGGTAAACAATGGGGGGAGGGGTTATCATTACATATATGTAATATACATACATATATTATCATTACATATATGTAATGGTAACGTAAAATACAAAAGAAAGCAGATAAATGGAGTGGAAGAAGGAAAAGGCAGCGATATTAACCTTGTAGATTGTTATGGTAACAATAGGTTAAAGGCCTACTGAAATGAGATTTTCTTATTCAAACGGGGATAGCAGGTCCATTCTATGTGTCATACTTGATCATTTCGCGATATTGCCATATTTTTGCTGAAAGGATTTAGTAGAGAACATCCACGATAAAGTTCGCAACTTTAGGTCGCTAATAAAAAAGCCTTGCCTTTACCGGAAGTCGCAGACGATGGTGACGTCACTGGTTGTAGGGCTCCTCACATCCTCACATTGTTTACAATGTGAGCCACCAGCAGTAAGAGTAATTCGGACCGAGAAAGCGACAATTTCCCCATTAATTTGAGCGAGGATGAAAGATTCGTGGATGAGGATATTGATAGTGAAAGACTAGAAAAAAAACAAAAAAAACAGGCGAGGGCAAGTGAGAGCGATTCAGATGTTTTTAGACATATTTACTAGGGTAATTTTGAGAGATCCCTTATCTGCTATTGTGTTGCTAGTGTTTTAGTGAGATTAAATAGTACCTAAAGTCGGAGGGATGTGTTCATGGGTGTCTTGACGCCAGAGTTTCTGAGGGAAGTCACGGCAGCTGCATGGACGGCACAAGCTCTGCTGATCTCCGCTGATCTCCGGTAAGACGCGACTTTATACCACAATTTTCTCACCGAAAACTGCCGGTAGACATGTAGTCGGGATCCATGTTCGCTTGACCGCTCTGATCCATAGTAAAGCTTCACCTCCGGGAATTTTAAACAAAGAAACACTGGCTTTGTTTCTGTGGCTAAAGGCTAAAGCTTCCCACCTCCATCTTTCTACTTTGACTTCTCCGTTATTAATTGAACAAATTGCAAGCAACACAGATTTCCAGAATACTGTGTATTTATGCGATTAAAGCAGACTACTTATAGCTTGGATCGGGCTGGAAAATAATGTCTGCTACACAGTGTTAATTTTGTTGACGAACAATGTCCATCCATCCATCTTCTTCCGCTTATCCGAGGTCGGGTCGCGGGGGCAACAGCCTAAGCAGGGAAACCCAGACTTCCCTCTCCCCAGCCACTTCGTCCAGCTCTTCCCGGGGGATCCCGAGGCGTTCCCAGGCCAGCCGGGAGACATAGTCTTCCCAACGTGTCCTGGGTCTTCCCCGTGGCTTCCTACCGGTTGGACGTGCCCTAAACACCTCCCTAGGGAGGCGTTCGGGTGGCATCCTGACCAGATGCCTGAACCACCTCATCTGGCTCCTCTCGATGTGAAGGAGCAGCGGCTTTACTTTGAGTTCCTCCCGGATGGCAGAGCTTCTCACCCTATCTCTAAGGGAGAGCCCCGCCACACGGTGGAGGAAACTCATTTCGGCCGCTTGTACCCATTATCTTATCCTTTCAGTCATGACCCAAAGCTCATGACCATAGGTGAGGATGGGAACGTAGATCGACCGGTAAATTGAGAGCTTTGCCTTCCGGCTCAGCTCCTTCTTCACCACAACGGATCGGTACAACGTCCGCATTACTGAAGACGCCGCACCGATCCGCCTGTCGATCTCACGATCCACTCTTCCCCCACTCGTGAACAAGACTCCTAGGTACTTGAACTCCTCCACTTGGGGCAGGGTCTCCTCCCCAACCCGGAGATGGCATTCCACCCTTTTCCGGGCGAGAACCATGGACAATGTTCGTCATGGTTATCGTCAACAACCTTTTTTTTCTGACTAAAACGAGACAATAACTAAATAAAAAATAATTTACGTGGACTAAGACGATGACGAGGTGTATTGACATATTCGTCAAAGAATAAAAACGAGACGAAAATGTCTGCCAGAGACGAGATCCAATCGGAACTCATTTCGTTAGGAATAGGCGGGAGGAGTTGGGAAGAGAACCAATCAGAGCGACTGTGATGGTTAGATACAAGAAGGACATTGATGTTACCTGCACCTTTTCTAACATGCACCCAGAGACTGTCAACCACTTGTTTTGGACTTGTGAAAACACTCGATCACTATGGCAGGGCATCTGTCGCTTCATCCTGGACAATATTTATGACAAATTTGTGCTTTACTTTAAAGATGTGATTTTTGGTTTTACACTGTATGAACAAAAATTTGAAAAGGAATTGTACCTTTGCAACCTCATTATTTTATTGGCTAAGTTTTATATTCATAAATGTAAGTATCTTAATACCCGTCCTATCTTTTTTGCCTTTAAAAAAGATCTGGAACTTTACATTAAAACACTCTCTACCTCTAACAACAAAAAAGCTGTGTTCCAAATTTAAGTTGTTTGATGAATCTGAACAAGCCTACGGCTTTGCATTGTGTTTATTATATATATATATATTTTTGTATTCTATTCTTATTATTTTGAACTTACAACCCCCTGGCGCTGTTTTGTACTGTTTTCATAATGTTTTATAATGTTTCATATTGTTGTTTGACTTATTGTTTGTAATTGTTGAAATTTATAAATAAACCTTTAAAAAAAAAAAAAAAAGAATGCGCTGCAGAAGACAACATGTCAAAGCCGGGGAGGAAGAGGAGAGAGGACATATGGGGAAATTTTATATTTGACGTCAAAGATAACAAGACGCAGTGTAAGAAATGCAGCGCGAGGATTACGGGGAAAAGCACAACAAACTTGAAGCGACATTTACAGTCAAATCGCCCGGAAAGCCACACACAGGTAAGCATTTTCCACAACATACAACTCACTCGACGTTATCCCGTTTATTACACGGCTTACTCGTGAAATACTAAATTTGAAACATGATTTTCATCAAAATACGACTTGTATCGGTGATTTTTCCGCTGTTTTGCTTTGACTTTCAGAAATTGAAGGGAAAGTTTATACATTACCCTTTAGTCGACTACATCTACTGTAGTTTTCGTCGACTATAATCTTATATTTCGTCAACTAAAACAAGACTAAAACTAAATCAATTTAAATAACTAAATTATGACTGCGATGAGGTGGCGACTTGTCCAGGGTGTACCCCGCCTTCCGGGGTACACCCGATTGTAGCTGAGATAGGCGCCAGCGCCCCCCGCGACCCCGAAAGGGAATAAGCGGTAGAAAATGGATGGATGGATGGAAATTATGACTAAAACTAAATTACATTCTAGTCAAAAGACTATGACTGAAACTAAATCAAATTTTGCTGTCAAAATTAACACTGCCGCTACAACCCGAGACGTCATACAGCAACGTTTTCAACAAAACATCCATCCATCCATTTTCTACCGCTTATTCCCTTTCGGGGTCGCCGGGGGCGCTGGCGCCTATCTCAGCTACAATCGGGCGGAAGGCAGGGTACACCCTGGACAAGTCGCCATCTCATCACAGGGCCAACACAGATAGCCAGACAACATTCACACTCACATTCACACACTAGGGCCAATTTAGTGTTGCCAATCAACCTATCCCCAGGTGCATGTCTTTGGAGGTGGGAGTACGCCGGAGTACCCGGAGGGAACCCACGCATTCACGGGGAGAACATGCAAACTCCACACAGAAAGATCCCGAGCCTAGATTTGAACCCAGGACTGCAGGAACTTCGTATTGTGAGGCAGACGCACTAACCCCTCTGCCACCGTGAAGCCACACACTTTGCGGGAAATTTAAAATTGCGATTTAGTAAACTTAAAAGGCCGTATTGGCATGTGTTGCAATGTTAATATTTCATCAAACTATATATAAACTATCAGACTGCGTGGTCGGTAGTAGTGGGTTTCAATAGGCCTTTAAGCTTTGTCATTGTGCCATGTGGCTCCTCCTGTTTGCAAAGAGTTTTGTCGGTGACTTATTGCTCACACGCTGATGCAGTTACATCACGACGTGTCTCACCTAGGCTGAGCTATAAGAAGTGTTTGCAATATGGAGAAAAGTCGATACAAGAGACTTGTGGCCTTTCAGTCGTAACCCTGGCAACCATGTCCATTTAGGATGTTTGTCTGAGGGTTCTGTGGTTCAGACCGTTTGCGTCTTCGCTTGACGGGAACTTCAAAGCATGCACGCTTTGGTTGAACCCTGCCAGCCGCACCGCGACACACCCAACAGCAACTAGTCATAAAAGAAGGGTGCATACACGACAATGACCAAAGAGGTGAAGGCGTCGGCGGAAATCTGCAGCTTCCCGATAAAAAATACAGCGTTGGACTAATTATCCCCCGCAGAGCTCGCTCCATCAGGATGAGCCCTGGGAGACAAAAAAAAAAAAAAACGAGTTTGAATATTTATGTCGCAGTATGTGCATTCCATTAAAAGCGTTGCACGCATGCAACCTGCCACTTCTTCCGCAGGAAAATGGAGGCCAGCAGGAAGCATCGATCACCCATGTCCCCCAAACCTACCCTCCCATCCACCTCATGCCGCGTGACGCATTACTTAATGAATCTTTCTCACCACAGAAGATGTCACGATGTTGTCCGAAAATATAAATAAAAAAACTAACACGGCACATTTACAAAAGGTAAACATGCTAGGCCACAGGCTATGAGGAGCAAGTCGCTACACAACAGCTGAGCACACAATAGCACACGAGTGAGACATACGTAATAATAATTGACCAACATTGCAATCTAAAACGGCACATTTGTCAATATAAACAAATAATTATAGTTGCACATTACTTACACATACTGTACAAAGTCTCCAAGGCAAAAGTGTATTAGAAGCAGTTGTTATGATACGAAATAAGCTCTGCTTCTTCCTACTCCTTTTCAGACATGCTTATATAATGTTATGTTTGTATGCATGTTGGGAATACCAACCAACCAACCAACTGTCTCGCCAAGGACAGGTCAGGAGAAGCGGAATTGCGGAAAAAGTAAAAAAAAAAATTTCATCACTTCAACCTGTGGACACACTTTTTGCCCCTTGTACAAAATAGAGCGAAATGTTGTTAAAACGAGATTGACACATTGTAGATACTTCTACAAACCCCGTTTCCATATGATTTGGGAAATTGTGTTGGATGTAAATATAAACGGAATACAAATATTTGCTAATCCTTTTCAACCCATATTCAGTTGAATGCACTACAAAGACAAGATATTTGATGTTCAAACTCATAAACTTTATTTTTTTTTTTGCAAATTAACTTAGAATTTCAAGGCTGCAAAACGTGCCAAAGTAGTTGGGAAAGGGCATGTTCACCACTGTGTTACATCACCTTTTCTTTTAACAACACTCAACAAACGTTTGGGAACTGAGGAAACTAATTGTTGAAGCTTTGAAAGTGGAATTATTTTTCATTCTTGTTTTATGTAGAGCTTAAGTCGTTCAACAGTCTGGGTCTCCGCTGTCATATTTTACGCTTCATAATGCGCCACACATTTTTGATGGGAGACAGGTTTGGACTGCAGGCGGGCCAGGAAAGTACCCGCACTCTTTTACTACAAAGCACGCTGTTGTAACACGTGGCTTGGCATTGTCTTGCTGAAATAAGCAGGGGCGTCCATGATAACGTTGCTTTGATGACAACATATGTTGCTCCAAAACCTGTATGGACCATTCAGCATTAATGGTGCCTTCACAGATGTGTAAGTTACCCATGCTTTGGGCTCTAATACACCCCCATACCATCACAGATGCTGGTTTTTGAACTTTGCGCCTTTAACAATCCGGATGGTTATTTTCCTCTTTGTTCCAGAGGACACCATGTCCAAAATTTGAAACGTGGACTCATCAGACCACAGAACCCTTTTCCACTTTGCATCAGTCCATCTTAGATGAGCTCAGGCCCAGCAAAGCCTGTGACGTTCCTTGGTGTTGTTGATAAATGGGGTTTGCTTTGCAGAGTTTTAACTTGCACTTACAGATGTAGCGACCAACTGTAGTTACTGACAGCGGTTTTATGAAGTGTTCCTGAGCCCATGTAGTGATATTCTTTACACACTGATGTCGGTTTTTGATGCAGTACCGCCTGAGGGATCAAAGGTCCGTAATATCATCGCTTACGTGCAGTGATTTCTCCAGATTCTTGAACCTTTTTACGGATTTTACGGACCGTAGATGGTAAAATCCCTAAATTCCTTGCAATAGCTCTGAGAAATCTTGATCTAAAACTGTTGCACAATTTGCTTACAAATTGGTGACCCTCACCCCATCCTTGTTTGTGAATTACTTTGCATTTTATTGAAGCTGCTTTTATACCCAATCATGGCACCCACCTGTTCCCAATTAGCAGGCACACCTGTGGGATGTTCCATATCAGTGTTTGATGAGCATTTCTCAACTTTATCAGTATTTATTGCCACTTTTCCCAACTTGTGTGCCACGTGTTGCTGGCATCAAGTTCTAAAGTTAATGATTATTTGCACACAAAAAAAAAAAGTGTATCAGTTTGAACATCAAATATGTTGTCTTTGTAGCATATTCAACTGAATATGGGTTGAAAATTATTTGCAAATCATTGTATTCCGTTTATATTTACATGTAACACAATTTCCCAACTCATATGGAAACGGGGTTTGTACTAGAAGTACATTACAGCTACATTCTACAAATATCTGCTATACTACATCCTACAACACCAAAGTATGCACTTTACTGTTCCAAATGATACTATATTACTTACAAAGTACAAAATACCTGCCAGCTACACTGCACACTAATATAATGTAATATATTCAAATAAAGCATGCTATATTGTATTATATCTCACTATGGGAGGAACCACACTATGCAATAAATCATAATTATATACTAGTACTACACCATATTCGCCCTGAGATCGGTAGGTCGTGAGTTCAAACCCCGGCTGAGTCGTACCAAAGACTATAAAAATGGGAGCCATTACCTCCCTGCTTGGCACTCAGCATCAGAGGTTGGAATTGGGGGTTAAATCACAAAAATGATCCCCAAGCGCAGCCACCGCTGCTGCTCACTGCTCCCCTCACCTCCCAGGCGGTGGAACAAGGGGATTATTCAAATGCAGAGGGTAATTTCACCACACCTAGTGTGTGTGTGTGATTATAAGTGAAGTGAAGTGAATTATATTTATATAGCGCTTTTTCTCTAGTGACTCAAAGCGCTTTACATAGTGAAACCCAATATCTAAGTTACATTCAAACCAGTGTGGGTGGCACTGGGAGCAGGTGGGTAAAGTGTCTTGCCCAAGGACACAACGGCAGTGACTAGGGTGGCAGAAGCGGGAATCGAACCTGCAACCCTCAAGTTGCTGGCACGGCCACTCTACCAACCAAGCTATGCCGCCCCATAAGTGGTACTTTAACTTTAATATTAGTAAACCGTATGTGATCAGAACACTGCCGTTGTTAAGGATTTACTAGAAACAAGCATAAGCCCTTTTTTATACCTGACTGGAATTGCTGCTGTTTTTAAGGACCCACTGCAAAAGAGGCAAAGATTTGTCCGTATCGGACAAAAACACTGTGCTCTTTTTACTGATTCACTACAAAAACACTGCTCAGTCTCCTCCATGTGACCGGAGTGCTTTGCTATTTTTAATGATGTAGACCTATTGCAAAAATGCAATGATACTCTATATATGCGATCGGGTCGCCTTGCTGTTTTTAATGATCTGCTGCAAAAATGTCTATATTGCTGTTTTTAAAGATCTACTGCAAAAATGCAAAAATGTTCTATATTTGACTGGATCGCGTTGCTGTTTTTAGTTATATTTTCAAAAAATTTTCTATATGCAACCTGGGGAACCTTGCTGTTTTTAATGATCTATTGCAAAAATGCAGAAATTTGCTGTTTTTAATTATCTACTGCAAAAATGCAAAAACATCTCCATATTGCTGTTTTTATTGATCTCCTGAAAAATGCAAACATTCTCTATATTCGACGCGAACTAATTGTTTTTTATTATTTTCTGCAAAAATGCAAAAATGTTCTATATGCGACCGGACCACCTTGCTGTTTTTAATGATCTTCTTCAAAAATGTGTCTTTTGCTGTTTTTATTGATCTGCCATAAAACAAATCAAAGGTCCTTTCCAAATGTGACTGCAATGTCTGATGTTTTTGATGATCTACTGCAAAAAGGCAAACATTGTCTATATTTAACGAGTGCTTTGCTGTTTTACTGATCTACTACAAAAACACTACCGTGCTCTACTATTTTTAATGATATAGGCCAACTGCAAAAATGCAAAGATCCTCTATTTGTGACCAGAATGCCTGGCTTATTTTGACGATCTACTGCAAAAAAGCAAAGGTTCTTTCCACATGCGACCAGAGTGCTTTGCTGTTTTTAATGATCTAGCAGTGGAGAATATGTTGTGATTTTTTGATCTAGAACATGTTTTGTTTCATTCATTATTGACGTCTTTCTTGCTACTTTATGTTGTATATTTTTTAGTTGAGATTTCCCATTCATTTTACCATCAATCATTATACCTACAAATTTGGTTTAATTTACTCTTTTAATTTCTATTCCGTCTATTTGTATTTGTTTTTTGACTTTCCACCAAATAGCATTATTTCAGTTTTACTGACATTCAAATAGAGTCTGATTTTGTCAAACCATCTTTTTAATGTGTTCATTTCTTCTGTTATTATTTGTATTAGCTTGTGTTCCCTCCTGAACAAAACACATTTTGTATCATCCGCAAATAATACTAAATTTAAATCTTTTATAATTTTACTTATGTACATGACATTTTTTAATTTTTAATTAATTTGCCCAAAAGTTTTTTTTTTAACATTTTCACAGTGTCATTATGAGGTATTGTTTGTCAAATTTGGAGAACAAAAACAAATATATTCCATTTTAGAATAAGGCTGTAACATAGCAGAATGTGGAGAAAGTAAAGCGCAATGAATACTTTCTGCGTGCACTGTGGGCCTACTGTGAAAATACAAAGATCCTCTACGTGCGACCTGAGACTTCTGCTGTTTTTGAAGAGCTACTGCAAATATGTGTAGCTTGAGCGCTTTGCTGTTTTTAATGATCCACAGTATTATGTCACACTATGATAGTATGATACTGTATTATATTATGCTATGCCATGTTACTAAACCACTGTCTTTTTTCTTTCCATGTTCCCTTGCTGTGCCATTGAAATCATTCTGTCAACATCAGGTATGTAAACAAGCTCTTATTATATTTGTTTTCCACATGAACAATGTACAGTATTGTTTAGTGTTTATTCAGCAATGAGACTGCTGTCTCATGATAACGTGAGGGAGCGTAGTCTTTGCTTGCTAAAGGCACACACCTTTACAATAGTTTGGCTCCACACACACACACACACACACACACACACACACACACACACACGCACACATGCACACATGCACATGCACATGCACGTTCTTGTATTTGTTACCTTCTTAAGATCTCCGAAAAATGCCTACCTCTTTAGGACCACCCTTCCTAGATATATAAAGATGTGTATTTACAACATTGATAATATATACATACTATGCAAATATAAAAAAGGTTGTTGTGAAAACTTTCACAAGAAAAAGGTCACAGTTTCACAAGTAAACTTTGAATTTTTGGCAGTATTATAATCCATCCATCCATTAATTTTCTACCGCTCGTCCCGCCCCGAATGCATTATTATAATAAAAGTCGTAATTTTACTCAACGCAAGTCAACATTTTACAAGAAAAACTGAACATTTGTGTAATATTATGATAAAACTTGGAAATGTACTCAATAACAGTCGCAATTTTACAAGAAAAGCTTAAAATTTTGGCAATTTAATGTAAAGAGTCGTAATTTTAAACGACAAAAGTCACAATTTTTCAAGAAAACTTTAAAATGGTGGCAATATTATAATAATAATCAGAATTTTACTCGGCAAAATTGTCACAAAAGTCATCATTTTACTCAAAAATATCAGTATTTTACAAGAGCGAAAAAAAGGGTAATATTGTGATACAAGTCAGAATTTTATACGACAAATGTCACCATTTTGCATTAAAAAGTAATCATTTTACATAAAAAGTAATCATTTTACGAGAAATCATTGCAATATTACAGAAACAGAAAGAATATGCGAAATTGTTCACAATTTTATTTTTAAAAAAGTCGACACATTGTGATATTTATTTTTTATTTAAATGTTTTCTTTTGTAATTGGTTTTAAATCTTCATTATTTACTTTAAGTTATTATAGTATGTCTCCATATACATATTCCATCCATCCATTTTTCTACCGCTTGTTCCGTTTGGAGTCGAGGAGGGTGCTGTAGCCTATCTCAGCTGCTTTTTATTAAATTTTGGCCAAAGGGAGCACGTTTCACTTTCTTACACACACTTGTTATTTCATATGTTGACCAGAGGGGGAGCACTTTTAAAATCGACACACAATCAATTTGAAAAATCCCTCCTTTTGATAGATCTCACCACCAGGGGTGCAAGTGAGACATTCTATATTAGATGCGATGGTTTTCCGTAGTGGGATCATGATTTAAGTCCTAACTAGTTCATCGGTCCTCATCCTCATTTGGAAGGTGCTATTCCTTTTCCTTGTTAATGTCTCAAGAATGGTGGAAATACAAGAACACACACGCACACACGCACACATGCATGCACACACACACACACACACACACACATACACACACAGTGTGTGGGCAGGTAATGTTTGTTTTCAATTCAAAGCAGTGTGGTATTGGTTTAAAAAAAAAAAAAACATTATTTCCTCCGCCATCATGTCTGCCGCAGCATCCATGACTCGCACCTCACGCACTCTGTCCCCCTCAAATGCAATTTTACGGCAAATGCGTAATGCATGCTAATTTAGGCAAATGAGATGTGTGCGCCACATGTACCCAGCGTGGCGTCACGGGCGGCTGCCGTGGCTGCTCTACCTGCAGGAGAAGTGCTGGAGCAGCAGGCCGGGCAGCTGCAAGGAAGGACGGGTGGGTGTGAAAAGAAGATGACTGATTGAAGCTGGAGAAGGAAACAGGAAGGCTTCATCATTTTTAATTAGCTGGCTTGGTCAGATTGCTCACAAAATTGCATCTGCTGTGCTGTATCACAACAGTCTCTACTATACGAGAAAAAAAGCAATTTTGGTCGAAGTTGCTAAAAAACTGTAGCCAAACTGAAATGCTAACAGTTAGCATGCTAGCTAGGAAAAAGTCATACGACTCTTTGTGCAAAATGAGCAAACAAAACTTGCATGCTAATAGTTACCCTGCTAACAACTGATACGTTTTGAACGAAAACTGACGAAAACCTGCAAAATTAGTTGAAAAAAAAAAGGCTATGTTAGCATGTTAATGTAAACTTGCATATGTGAAGTAACACATTTTTGACTCTGAGGTGTATACAGAGCTGCCAAGCCTCACGCCTCGAGCGTGAAAATCACTCAGTTTAAACATTTCTTACGTCACACTTGACACTTCTCACACTTATATTCACCATTCACCACTCTATATATATTTTTTTATAACAACAAACTTTGGTCCTCACAGCTTGCTGTAGTTTGAATAGCTGTGTGTGTGAATGGGTAAATGTGGAAGTAGTGTCAAAGCGCTTTGAGTACCTTGAAGGTAGAAAAGCGCTATACAAGTACAACCCATTTATCATTTATTTATCTATGATTATTTGATGGCGATAACCAAACTGCAAAAACTTCTAATGTAAGTAAGATTAAATATCTCAAATATTGGTGATATTTGCTTATTTTCTGTCTTATAAGATCATTCGTCTCACGAAGCAGATTTTATGTTAGAGTGTTTTACTTTTTTTTAAGGGTTTCAGTCCTAAATAATTTTAGTAAAATATTACAGCTTGTTGCTGAGATTTTATGACCAAATTGAGTAAAACATGCTTGAAACTAGAATATCAACTGATGCAAAGCTGTGTCATTAACACTCCCAAGTATAAAACTACTTTTTTAAAGTAGTAATTTCTTACTTTAAGCATGAAAATGATGCCGAGCGCATATCATTATGTCAAGATAATGGCACTAGCAATTACTTAAAGGCCTACTGAAATGAGATTTTCTTATTTAAACGGGGATAGCAGGTCCATTTTATGTGTCATACTTGATCATTTCGCAATATTGCCATATTTTTGCTGAAAGGATTTAATAGAGAACATCCATGATAAAGTTCGCAACTTTCGGTGCTAATAGAAAAGCCCTGCCTCTACCGGAAGTCCCAGACGATGACGTCACATGTTGAGGGCTCCTCACATATTCACATTGATTTTAATGGGAGCCTCCAACAAAAGGAGCTATTCGGACCGAGAAAACGACAATTTCCCCATTAATTTGAGCGAGGATGAAAGATTCGTGTTTGAGGATTTTGTCAGCGACGGACTAGGAAAAAAAAATAGCTAAAAAAAAAAAATACGCGATTGCATCTGGACAGATTCTGATGTTTTTAGAGACATCTACTAGGATAATTCTGCGAAATCCCTTTTCTTTCTATTGTGTTGCTAGTGTTTTAGTGAGTTAAATAGTACCTGATAGTCGGAGGTGTACGTCCACGGGTGTCTTGACGCCAATGTCTCAGGGGAGTCGACGGCAGCTGCATGGACGGCACAAGCTCAGCTGATCTCTTGTAAGAGGCGACTTTTTACCACAATTTTCTCACCGAAAACTGCTGGTTGACATTCCGTCATGTTTCATGTTTGCTTGACTGCGCTCTGATCCATGGTAAAGTTTCACCTCCAGGAATTTTAAACGAGGAATCACCGTGTGTTTATGTGGCTAAAGGCTAAAGCTTCCCAACTCCATCTTTCTACTGTGACTTTTGAATGAATTATATATATTTATATAGCGCTTTTCTCTAGTGACTCAAAGCACTTTACATAGTGACACCCAATATCTAAGTTACATTTAAACCAGTGTGGGTGGCACTGGGAGCAGGGGGGTAAAGTGTCTTGCCCAAGGACACAACAGCAGTGACTAGGATGGCGGAAGCGGGAATCGAACCTGCAACCCTCAGGTTGCTGGCACGGCCACTCTACCAACCGAGCTATACCGCCCCAATATTTCAATTTTCCAATATTAATTGAACAAATTGCAAAACATTCAGCAACACAGATCTCCAAAATACTATGTAATTATGCCGTTCAAGCAGACGACTTTTAGCTGTGTGTGTGTGCAGCGCTCATATTTCCTTAAAACCCGTGATGTCTTGCGTACACGTCATCATTACACAACGTTTTCAAGACGAAACTCCCCGGGGAATTTAAAATTGCAATTTAGTAAACTAAAAAGGCCGTATTGGCATGTGTTGCAATGTTAATATTTCATCATTGATATATAAACTATCAGACTGCGTGGTGGGCAGTAGTGGGTTTCAGTAGGCCTTTAATTTCAAGAATATTTTTCAACATATTGTGCAAAAAGGTCTCTTTTTTTCTACCAAGAGAAGTGCACTTGTTATTAGTGAGAATATACTTATTTTTAGGTATTTTTGGGGTCATTGAGGTTAGCTAATTTTACTTGTTTTGGAAAGTCTTGACTAGCCGAATAGTCTTGTTCTATTGGCAGATAGTTTTGCTTAGTTGAAATAAAATACCCCCAATGTTTGTTTGTTTGTTTTCTTGTTTTTGAACACTGACTTTTTGCAGTGCAACTCCAGACCATGTCATCAATCCTCTGTGCCGACATTTAACTAACAAGGGAAGACACCACACCCTTTAAACCAATCAGAAACAATGTAAGGCAGGTCTTGATGTTTCTCTTTCACACACCTGTAAATGTACTAACTAACTAAATGTATGAATGCTATAACACACAACAAATCCTGCCTTGCAGTCACATCCCACAGCTGTGCTGTAGTACTGCACATATATTATAGAACGCTGTTCCTCATTGCAGTATTTTGTATGTCACTGCTATTACCGCACCGTATTACTTCATTCTGTACATGTTGTATTTGTATTATTGCAGTATGTAATACCAAACTGCACAAAGATAAACACGTACTGGATAAGACAATACTTTTTGAGCTGCACACGTTGTTCATCGGCTCAGACGTGATTGAGATTCATGTCGACTGTTTGCTGACTCACAGCTTCTTGCTCTTCTTACCTCTTTTCTGTCTTCTCTCTTTTACTCGGCCAGCAGACACATTGTGACACACTCAGGCATCATAAGGTACATGTAACATACAAATGACATACACGTAACACACATGTGACATGCGTGCAGTAGAAATGTCGCGTACATGTAACATGCAGGCGGCATACAAGTAACACACATATACACTTAACATACATGTAGCACACATATAGCATACTTGTAACATACATCTAGCATACTGTAATAGACATGTAAAATACATGTAGCATTCATGGTACATATATATATGGTATATATATATATATATATATATATATATATATATATATATATATATATATATATATATATATATATAATACATGTAACATACATGTAACACGCATAACACACACATATTATACGCGTAACACACACGTAACATACACGTAAGATACATGTAAATTACATGCAGCATACATGCAGCACACACACACATACCATTAACGTAACATACATGTAACTTACATGCAGCATAAATGCAATACACATGTAACATACATGCAACACACACACCATACATGTAACATACATGCGGCATAAATGCAACACACACGTACCCTACATGTAACATACATGTAGCATGCATGTAACATATATATATATATATATATATATATATATATATATATATATATATATATATATATATATATATATATATATATATATATAATACATGTAACATACACATAACATTCATAAAAACACCTATTATACAAGTAACACACATGTACCATTAACATAACATACATGCAACACACACGCACCATACATGTAACATACATGCAGCATACATGCAACACACATGCCATACACGTAACATACATGCAGCATACATGCAACACACACATACCATACTCGTAACATAGATGTTACTTACATACAGCATACATGCAAAACACACACGTTCCATGCACATAACATACATGTAACTTATATGCAGCATACATGCAACACACACGTACCATACACGTAACTTACATGCAGCATGCATGCAACATACACGTGCCATACACGTACTACACATGTAACTTACATGCAGCATGCATGCAACATACACTTACCATACATGTAACTTACATGCAGCATACATGCAACACACACGTACCTTACGCATAACATACACTAACATACGTTACATGTAACATCCATGTAACACCCATGTAGCATACGTGTAACTTACATGAAACAGGCACGCTAGATGTAACATACATGTAACATACACATAGCAAACATGTAACATTGTATTTGTAAAAAGCATGTAACATACTGTACATGTAACATGCACGTAACACACATGTAACATAATGTAAATTCAACATATATGTAATATACCTGTAACAAACACACTCAATCTCAATTTTTAATGGTATCTTTTTTAGAATAACCACCCGGCTCTCCTGCTGAAAGGTCACTGTTATCATTGTGATGATGATGATTATATTTTTATTATTATCTTTATTATATTCTTTTATTATTATTATTATTAAGGAGCTGTCCGTGTCAGTATTGCATGAGAAACACAGCGAGTATGTCTAGAAGTCCTCCCTGCCCAACTGATGGAAGACGAGTACAATCACACGTGATTGGAGGAGAAACAAGAGTTCATAAATTATGTATTGTTGTCTCTGCAGGAGGAGACAACGTGATTTGTTTTGCTAGGTGAGCTCGCTTACGCTTCTCCACTTTCCAAGTCTCCGTGTCAAAACATTATTTTGTTCCTAAATCACTAGTATTTTTCAATTCAAATTTTTTTTTTTTTTATTTATTCAATATTTATTTATCTTATCTTAGGCTGGGTATTGACATGGAGTTTGCGCTACAGTATATATTATATATTTATTTACTCTGTTTTGTAGTACTTCTTTCATTCTTTCGCTATTATTTTTTAAAGATGTGCAAAGGAGATCTATCTGTCATTGCACATTCTTTATTATCTGCATCTGCCGGTTAAGTCACGGATAAACGTAAAACACAGAAGATAAACAAAACTTTATTTGGTATCGCTTTCTTTATCTCCTCTTATAATTGGTATTACATATGTCTGTCTATTTTCACTTGTTCTCTCTAATTTTATCTACCTACTAGAACATTACCACATATTAAAAACCAATAAGTAAACAAAACATCTTTATATTGAAACACTTTTTTCTTTTTTCTTTTCCTCTTTCCCTTTTTCAGTCGGTACATACGATATTTATTTATCCGCTCAATGTGATTGTTACACATTCTCTGTTTTTCTGCCTATAAGAAAATGGTAACTTGTTATGCACAGGAAGTTAAGAAAACTAGCTTATTTTGTAACACCGGTTAGTTTCTTAAATCCTTCCGTCTTTTCTTTTTTAATTGGTACATACATTTGTATCTGTCACACATTATATTTTGTCATGATATCATGCTGGACATATAAATCATTCTATTCTATTCAATGTTATATTATCTGCCTATTTGAACATGGCAAGTACACAGGAAGTAAACAAAACTTTATTTTGTAACATTTGTTTTTCTTTCTTCCGTCATTTCCTCTGTTTTTTTTTATAATGGGGATAAAATATTGTCTATTGTCACTCTTTTTCTAATATTTGTTATGCCTATTAAATCATAGCAACTTGTTAAACACAGAAAGTAAACAAACTAGTTTATTTTGTAACACTTCTTTTGTCATTTTTTTTTGCTATCCTTTTTTAATTGGTATATAAGGTATTTATCTATTGTCACACAATCTGTTATTTCTTTTGTCTGTTGGAACATAGTACCACGTTTAACACAGGAAGTAAACACAACTTTATTTTGTTACAAGTCTTTCTTTTCTCTTCACCCCTCTCCTTTTTTCATCGGTGCATAATCTATAATCTATTCTTTTCTCTGCCAATTATAAATCATGTTAGTCGGGAATCGCTGAGCAAAGGAGAAGGTGTGGAACCAAACGAGCTCGGCTTCTTCCTGCTCCTTTTCAGACACGTTGAACTGTGCAAGCGTTACCCTGCCAGTAAAACGTCGTCCTACGTGCCGCATATCAAACTTACAGTTATTTATGCGTCACACCTTATGAATATTCACTCGTCTTGTTGTTTTTCCACTTAGCGATGTCCGTATTTTCCTGCCACCCACACAAGGACGCGGAAAAAACAGACACATGCTCGACCAAACACTGACTCCCTCGCACGGCTCATGAATATTCATCCACACCTGTTTCCCGCACAAAGTTTGTAGCCGCTTCCATTGTTGCTGAGACACAAGTTTGGATCGCGCCTCTCCGGTCTTTTGTCCCTTTTTTTTTTCATTGGCTGGCTTTATTGACCTCCACATCTGTTACTGCATCATATATTCCACACTACATACACCACACTATACATCTGCACTTGATAAACTACACATCCACTACGTCTAAACTACATCTTTATATACTGTATATATATATATATATATATATATATATATATATATATATATATATATATATATATATAATATATTCTTTAGGTCAGGAAAAAACACTAGAGGCTATATCATCCCTACAAGCCTGTTTCACAGGTTTCTCTGCTCAGGGAAACCTGGAAAACAGGCTTGTAGGGATGATATAGCTTCTTGTGTTTTTTCCTGACCTAACGTATATTTCACTCTATCCCAGTATTGAGCACTGTTAACAGATAAACCACAGAAACCTCGACTGTATATATATATATATATATATATATACATATATATATATATATTAGGAAAATCTTCAAACTCCAAGCGTGTGCAGAGTGCAAGGACGAATAATAATGGTAAATGTCCTGAACTTGGGGAAATAAGATGTTGTTTAGCTCATCATCGATGATTGATTTGGGAATGGAGAAAAATAGTATTTACATTACACTGATTTGAAATGTGAGTGAATATATGTGGAAGTATTTGATATGAAGTGGAAAAGGGGTAGGAGTAAATAAACGTTGCTTCTTCCCTCTCCTTGTTGGGCATGTTGTAAAGAAAATGTAAAAATGTGATGCATAATTTTGAAACTGTATATATGTTCAAATAAACCCCACCAATCAATCAATCAAAACTAGATACATTATACTAAATACACTTCACTACAGCTACGTTAGATAAACTACATCTACAATATATCTATACTACAAAACCCAAAACCAGTGATGTTGTCACCTTGTGTAAATGATAAAAAAAATTAAAAAAAATACAATGGTTTGGAAATCCTTTTTTTAACATATATTCAATTGAATAGACTGCAAAGACAAGATATTTAATGTTCAAACTGAGAAAAGTATTTTTTCCCCCAAATAGTAATTAACTTGGAATTTAATGGCAGCAACACATTACAAAAAATTTGGCACAGGGGCATGTTTACCACTGTGTTACATGGCCTTTCCTTTTAACAACACTCAGTAAATGTTTGGGAACTGAGGAGAACATTTTTTGGAATTATTTCCCATTCTTGCTTGATGTGCAGTTTAAGTTGTTCGACAGTCCAGGGTCTCCGTTGTGGTATTTTAGGCTTCATAATGCGCCACACATTTTCATGGGGAGACAGGTCTTGACTACAGGCAGGTCAGTCTAGTACCCGCACTCTTTTACCATAAAGCCACATGGCTTGACATTGTCTTGCTGAAATAAGCAGGGGCGTCCATGATAACATTGCTTGGATGGCAACCTATGTTGCTCCACAACCTGTATGTACTTTTCCGCATTAATGGTGCCTTCTCAGATGTGTAAGTTACCTATGCCTTGGGCACTAATACAGTACACCCCCCAATACACTAGATAGACTACATCTGCACGACACCTATAGTAGTTAAACTACATTTGCACTACACCTATACTAGATAAACTACATCTAGTCTAAATCCATTCTAGATAAGCGAAATATGCACTATATATATATATATACATATATATATATATATATATATATATATATATATATATATATATATATATATATATATAATATATAATATATAATATATAAACACAGCAATTGTATGAGTCACAATTGTTTTGTTAAAGTGACTCACACATTGAGAGACACGGTATCACTGTTTCATGATGTGTCAGTATCGCTTCGGTATCTGATGCCTTAAGAGATGTGCTGGACAGCGACAACTCTCAATCAGAAGGGATTTGTTCATGCTACCAGGACACGCGTTACAACCACACATCAATTATCAAAATAAAAACTAGTGTTGTCCCAATATCAATATTTTGGTACCAATACCGGTACCAAATGTCATGTCTGTTGATCATGATTTTGTTTGCCCATGTGCTGTTTGTCTTTTGGACTCCATTAGTTCCTGTTTTTTCACTCCATTGTTTTGTTTCCATGCCAACCCATTAGTTTTCACCTGTCCCGCACCTGGTCCCAATCACCACAGTATTATTTAAGCCACAGTTTCCAGCTAGTCAGCCTGGCGACATCACCATCTACTCACCCTCTATCACCTTCTACAAACCCATGCTATCCATGCCAATTATCCATGCCCCTTGTCTCGGTCACAGTAAGTGTTTTTGTTATTCATGCCATAGTGCAAGTTTTTGTTTTTAGAGCCAAGTTTGTGTACCTCCTCTGAGAGTGCCTTTTGTTTATACTCTTTGTATTTGTAATATTTTTGAGTTAAGATTAAATTATGTCCTTACCTTCACGCCATGTCCGTTCCAATCGTTTTACACCTCGGGAAAACAAACCCCATCACAGTCCACGCCCTGACACCAAAATTATTTCGATACCTTTCGGGACTTTTCGATACTTTTTCTAAATAAAGGAGTGGGGACCGGTACTTTTTAGAGGCGGTATAGTACCGAATAGGATTCATTAGTATCGCGGTACTATACTAATACTGGTATTCCGTAAAACCATAATAAAAACACTTTCATATCAATTTGTGAAGTAAGATTACATGTTTTTTTTTTATTTACTATTTTTTTTGGGACCTTGGAGGCATAAAAGCGTTGTATAGATGTAAGTATGTATGTTTCTTTATCAGTAAGAGTTCACTGCCCTGAACACTAAAGACATTGGCACGGGCAGCTGTAGGAAATGCTTCGAATAAAAGGGAAGACAGCTGCCTCAGTCAGGCTGAGCAGGAACAATGCGTGTTAGCACAGCAACACTCTGCCAGGAAACGTAAGAAAAGACGAGCACAGATGCGGTGATCTGTTGATGACCCGGAACGCCGTAAAACACGATTAGACTCTTAGGTGCCCTGCAGCTTGGCCACTAGAGGGCAATATCCTGAGCAGCGGCAGGTAGAATTGCACCAATTTGCCATCTTTCTTCTGTTACCTCCCTTGTGTGTGTGTGTGTTTTCCAAGAACGGCAAGATAAAAGCCGTGCGGCGTGTTTTTGAAGTGCGTGTCTCAGCAGCCTCACGGCAGTTAGTAGGCAGTGGAGATCTCACTCAGGGGCCTCCGCAGTAAAGCAGCCGACTAACTGCTAAACAGCATTTATTGTTTGACAGATGCTATCTTAGACGTACAAAGAACTTCCCAACATCATAATCATCCAGAGGACCACCATCATCGTCGTCATCCCCGCCGAGGTGTTTCTCATTTTAAAACTCTTCCCATGATCTCATAGCAAGCTGGCAGCAGTGATGTCACGTTCTAGTCAACGTCATCATGTTGTCATTACTGCATCATCACCTTAGCTTTAGTGCCGGACCCTAGATGTACAATTATATGTAACGAAGGCCAGCTGGTGGGGCTGTGACAAAAACAGCTGAGCACTCTTGTCTTTTAGACACTATTTGGCTGGCCTATTGGCAGTAAATCTTTAAAAACAGCAGAGCAAACTTAAAACTCTCAGTTAATTTAATTAACATTATACATTGTATGTATGTATGTATGTGTGTATGTATGGGTATATATATATATATATATATATATATATATATATATATATATATATATATATATATATATACCCATACATACATACATACAACGTATAATGTTTTATATATATATATAAATAAACATATATATATATATATATATATATATATATATATATATATATATACCCATACATACACACATACATACATACAACATATAATGTTAAGCAAATTAACTGAGAGTTTTAAGTTTGCTCTGCAATAGACAATAAACACTTAGGTATTTTTTACATGTGAATGATATAAATACAGTCTATTATACATTTAAAGGCCTACTGAAATGAGATTTTCTTATTCAAACGGGGATAGCAGGTCCATTCTACGTGTCATACTTGATCATTTCGCGATATTGCCATATTTTTGCTGAAAGGATTTAGTAGAGAACATCCACGATAAAGTTCGCAACTTTCGGTGTTAAGAGAAAAGCCCTGCCTCTACCGGAAGTCGCAGACGATGAGGTCACTAGTGTGGGGGCTCCTCACATATTCACATATATTAATGGGAGCCTCCAACAAAAAGTGCTATTCGGACCGAAAAAACCCCGAAAATTTCCCCATTAATTTGAGCGAGGATGAAAGATTCGTGTTTGAAGATAGTGATAGCGACGGACTAGAAAAAAAAAATAAAGCGATTGCAATGGGACAGATTCTGATGTTTTTAAACACATTTACTAGGATAATTCTGGGAAATCCCTTATCTTAATTTTGTGTTGCTAGTGTTTTAGTGAGTTTAATATTACCTAATAGTGTCTCAGGGAAGTCGACGGCAGCTTTATGGACAACACAAGCTCAGCTTTTCTCCGGTAAGAAGCGACTTTTTAACCACAATTTTCTCACCGAAACCTGCTGGTTGACATTCCGTCGTGATTCATGTTGGCTTGACCGCGCTGTGATCCATAGTAAAGTTTCACATCCGTGAATTTTAAACAAGTAATCACCGTGTGTTTGTGTGGCTAAAGGCTAAAGCTTCCCAACTCCATTTTTCTACTGTGACTTCTCCAATATTAATTGAACAAATTGCAAAAGATTCAGCAACACAGATCTCCAAAATACTGTGTAATTATGCCGTTCAAGCAGACGACTTTTAGCTGTGTGTGTGTGCAGCGCTCATATTCCTAAAAACCTGTGACGTCTTGCGTACACGTTATCATTACATGACGTTTTCAAGACGAAACTCCGGGGAAATTTTAAATTGCAATTTAGTAAACTAAAAAGGCCGTATTGGCACGTGTCGCAATGTTAATATTTCATCATTAATATATAAACTATCAGACTGCGTGGTGGGTAGTAGTGGGTTTCAGTAGGCCTTTAAGTACAGTCAAAACGGATTATATGCATTATATTGTCTGATGTCTGTCAATATGACGGACTTCCTTCAGGGGACGGCGTGGCGCGGTTGGGAGAGTGGCTGTGCTAGCAATCTGAGGGTTCCTGGTTCAATCCCCACCTTCTACCATCCTAGTCTCGTCCATTGTGTCCTTGAGCAATACATTTCACCCTTGCTCCTGATGGGTCGTGGTTAGCGCCTTGCATGGCAGCTCCCGCCAACAGTGTGTGAATGTGTGTGTGAATGGGTGAATGTGGAAATAGTTTCAAAGCGCTTTGAGTTCCTTAAAAGAAAGGTAGAAAAGCGCTATACAAGTATAAGCCATTTACATTTCCTGTGTCATTCCGTGTTCCAAAAACATTAATGTTTTCTATATATATGTGACCAAAACGTTGTGTGTTTTTCTTGATCTACAGCAACGACATCAGTCCTGTTTACATTGTCGTGTGACATTAATGTCTTTAGGTTTGCTTAATATCCTCAGTTTGTCTGCAGAATATTTACCACAGGAAGTAAAGTCAAACATTCAGATGTGATCATTTTGTACTCATCCGTCAAACCCGACAACAAATCCTCCATAATCTCCACTAACACCTTTTGAAATGATCCTTCCTCGCCTCCTTAGCGACTTGTTGTGCAATAGCGTGCAGTAAAGACAACATGTAAACACAGAAGACATGAAGAGAATAGCAAAACAGACGAATAGTCCAAGAAGCGACTCCAAAACATTGAACAAATGAAAGTAAAAAGATGGCAGAAGAGAACAGAAACGAGGCGAGTGCCGAACCTCCAGTGGCCATGACAGTCCAGCGGATGATTTATGGCCAGCATTGTCTCGCTGTGTAATTGGTCTCTGGCTCGCTCCTCAGTGTGGGAATGGAAGAAGAAGCCGAGGTGTCCGAGGACGAACCCGACCCAAAATGTCTTGGATGAGAAGGAGAGAGTATTATGCGAGAAGAGCAGAGCTAAAAATAACTTTATACAAATCCATTGTCAAGCCCTTTTCGCCCACAACAAGGATGGTGCGTGTAATATTCTTAGTTAATACGATCTCCGAGCGGTCCCTGAACTATACAGGAATATGATTGGCCAAAGGAATAGTGATGGGATCGGCATTTCTTTTGACTGTACTGAATCACTAGAATCAGTTCCTTGAATTGATTCGTTCAAAAAAAAATTCACCAAATCACTTGTGCAGCAGGAGTTCTGTGTGCAGGTCCGCGAATCATGAGTCAGTCAGTAACAGCTTCCCCAGCGGCAGATCTTGGTGTGTGTCAGTTCGCGAACGACGCGCTTAGTGACTGAACAAGAGCCTCAATGTGACGTCCTCCTCCGCGACACGGTTCTCTGTGTCAGTAGGTTCGCGAGTCCTGATTCTGAATGAGTGAGTGAGTGCAGCGCGAACGTGATTCACGTCCTCAGCGACAACCAGTCAGTTCTTGTAAGTTCGTGAAGCGAACCTGAACCACTCAGCTACAGTTCTGTGGGCCAGAGAGCGACAGACGTGAATCGCTCTCTGCCCTGACAGACTCCCTTTGGCGTTCGCAAACAGACATTGCAGCTGTAGTAGACATTCTGTTACTTTTAAAAACACTGTGTGTGTGTTTCTGGCCTGTCCAATAAAAAAAGTGTGACTCAATGTCATGGTTGTTGAATATGTTTTATTGCACTGAAATGAAAATAAGAAATAAATAAAAGTGTGAAATAAAAAAAAATAGTAATAGCCTACTAAAATGCTTGCAATCAACAGTTAAATAAATAGGCCTCGTTTGTTTGGTGCAAAAACAAATATTAAATTAAGAAACCCTTAAAGGGGAACATTATCACCAGACCTATGCAAGCGTCAATATATACCTTGATGTTGCAGAAAAAAGACCATATATTTTTTTAACCGATTTCCGAACTCTAAATGGGTGAATTTTGGCGAATTAAACGCCTTTCTGTTTATCGCTCTTTTTGCGATGACGTCAGAACGTGAGGTCTCCGAGGTACTACAGCCGCCATTTTCATTTTCAACACATTACAAAAACCGGGTCTTAGCTCTGTTATTTTCCGATTTTTGTACTATTTTTTGGAACTTTGGCGACATCATGCCTCATTGGTGTGTTGTCGGAGGGTGTAACAACACTAACAGGGAGGGATTCAAGTTGCACCACTGGCCCGAAAATGCGAAAGTGTCTGCCTCCAGACCCCCATTGAATGTGCCAGAGTGTCTCCACATTTTACCGGCGATGACAGACATGGCACAGAGATGTATGGATAACCTGCCGATGCATTTGCAATGATAAATTCAACAAAATCACAAAGGTGAGTTTTGTTGATGATGACTTATGTGCTAATCAGACATATTTGGTTGCGGCGTGACTGCCAGCTAATCGATGCTAACATGCTATGCTAATCGACGCTAACATGCTATTTACCGGCGGTGCTAAAGCAGACATGGCACAGAGATGTATGGATAACCTGCAGATGCATTTGCAACTATATCACGTTTACTTCCACCCACATTTAATGCGAAAAAAACACTTACCAATCGAAGGATTTAAGTTGCTCCAGTGTCACGAGATGCGAAAGTCCTGAACGTTTGGTCCGCACATTTTACCGGCGATGCTAACGCAGCTATTCGGCCATGCTACGGCTATGAATAGCGTCACTAGCTATTCGCTCAATAGCTTCAGTTTCTTCTTCAATACTTTCATACTCCAACCATCCGTTTCAATACATGCGTAATCTGTAGAATCGCTTAAACCACTGAAATCCGAGTCTGAATCCGAGTTAATGTCGCTATATCCTGCTTTGCTATTCGCCATTGTTTGTTTACATTGGCAGCACTGTATGACGTCACAGGGAAATGGATAGTCGCATCGCAAATAGCGAAAATCAAGCACTTTAAAGCTTTTTTTAGGGATATTCGGGGATAAAATCTTGAGAAAAACTTCAAAAAATACAACAAGCCACTGGGAACTGATTTTTGTTTTTAACCCTTTTGAAATTGTGATAATGTTCCCCTTTAACAAATGCCAACATAAAAACTAAATGTTCTGTAGCAAAGAAAATGTAAACTTAAATATGGAAACAAGAAGAAAATAAATACCTTCAAAATAAAACAAATAAATTAAGAGCCAGAAATGCCAACATAAAAACGAAATGTTCCGTAGCCTATGTTTAAAAATATAACAAAGAAAATATCAACTTAAATGTGCAAACAAAAAAAAAAAAATAGGCTCCCTTAAATAAACCAAAACAAATATTAAACCAAGTGCCAGAAATGCCAAAATTAAAACGAAAATTTCTGTAGCTTACATTTAAAAATATAAAAATGGAAATATCAACTTAAATATGCAATTAAAACTTTATGTGTTGAGATAATGGGGACGGGGCGCGTGCGTGTGTGTGTTTGTTTTCATGTGGCTTGAGTCAACATTAGCCGTTAGTCTGGAGAATGAATGGAGAACGGATGCCAATGACATGAAACATATCCCCGCGACGGGAGAAGAATCACTCGCAACATTGGGGCAAGCAGAGCAGAAAGCGAGAGCGTTGTCGTTCACTGAGTGATTCGTGTCGTTAATCCGCGGTGAACGAATCGTTCACGCAGTCCCTCCCCCCGCCCCCATGATGAGTAGCTGGCTGCGTCGTTCGCCGACGTCGAGGGTTCAGTGAGTCACAGAATGCGCCAGTTCCACTCGGGCGAGCTGAACTGAACTGAGAAAGGAACGAATCAGTTCATGAAGTGATTCGGTTCAGTACGTTCACTGAAAAGATGTGTTCTTTCGAACGAGTTGTTCGCGAACGACACAACACTACAAAGGAAGGAGGTACTTCCTGTTTTAGCGTTGTCTGACATGTGAGGTGTGTTTCCCAGGAGTCGTAAATAAAAGTACAGTTAGCAGCACGTCGTGTGTTGGCTCAACTTATTTCCACAATACAGAACAAGACAGTGCGTTCAAAGACCAACTGCAAAAATCAGAATCAGAAATACTTTATTAATCCCCGAGGTGAAATTAACACACTAACCAAATACAGAAGCATCGTTCCTCGGTTTTTGTTAACCTTGCACAAAAAAACTTTTTTTCCCCCATAACAAATAATCCAATTATTCCGTTCCACACACCAAGTAATATGAACTCAAAACACTTTTTTTTTTGTGAAATACATTCAAATGATGAATAAAATGAACGTATTTTACGTCAACCTCACCTTTATTAAAGGCTGTTGTTTTTCGTCAACTTTGTTTTTCGGCATAGGGAATGTCACCTTCATACTGCAGGTTATTTCTTGAATGCAATAGTGCTTCTCGCCTTCTTTATCAAATTGCTGGCACTTGCAACTCTGTGTGGCCCCTTGGTGGCTGATTTTGCAGTCGCGCTCAGAAAAAAAACAGAACAGAGTTTTGAAAGCCTAGAATTCTAGAACAGAATAGAATGTGTTTTAATGACACTACACGCATGTACAGTGAGATTAAAATTATTTCATATAAGCAGCGTGAGTTATTGCAGATTCAGTAATAAATATTGCATAGATTTAGATAGATAGATAGATAGATAGTACTTTATTGATTCCTTCAGGAAAATTTAAATTCCAGCAGCAGTGTACAGAGTTGAGATCAATTTAAATAAAAGTAAAAAGTAAATAATGGGGGTTTAAATGGAAACAAAATAGAGAAATATTACAATAAGAATAAAAACTAAAAAGCAACAATGGGAATACAAATATAACAGTAAAATAAGACTATAACAAGACAAAGTAGGCAGTAGTGACCATGTTATGAAAACGTATTGCACTGTTATTGTTTTGCATCCCCTGTCATCCCAGTACCCCCCGCCCCAGAGAGGAGTTGTACAGTCTAATGGCGTGTGGGACAAAGGAGTTTTTGAGTCTATTAGTCCTGCACTTGGGATGAAGCAGTCTAGCACTGAACAGGCTCCTCTGGCTACTGATAACACTATGCAGAGGGTGACTGGCATCATCTAGGATGCTCACTAGTTTGTCAACAGTCCTCTTCTCTGCCACCGTCACCAGTGTGTCCAGTTTCATTCCGATTGTAGAACCGGCCCGCCTGATCAGTTTCTCAAGTCTGGAGCTGTCCTTCTTAGATGTACTGCCCCCCCCCCAGCACACTACCATGTAGAACAGAACACTGGCAACCACAGACTGGTAGTACATCCACAGGAGTTTTTTGCAGATGTTGAAGGAGTGCAGTCTCCTGAGGAAGTACAGCCTGCTCTGTCCTTTCTTGTACTGATGGTCCGTGTTAACAGTCCAGTCCAGCTTATTGTCCACCCAAACCCCGAGGTACATATATATATATATATATGTATATATATATATATATATATATATATATATATATATATGTATGAAATACTTGATTTTCAGTGTATATATATATATATATATATATATATATATATATATATATATATATGTGTGTAAATATATATAGATATATATGTATATATATATATATATATATATTTATGAAATACTTGACTTTCAGTGAATTCTAGCTATATATATTTATTTTATTATATATATAAACAAAATAAATAGTTGAATTTCAGACGGCACCCATCTATATCTATATATATATATATATATATATATATATATATATATATATATATATATATATTTATATATATATATATATATATACGAGTTGGTGAATTGTAGATGTAAATATATTCCTGAAAGGTTTTAAAATAATTAGCGCATGCCTACTTTTACCGCATGCCTTTGGTAAGCGCAAGAGTGAGAAGAGGTTTTAAAAAAAATTTGCGCCCTGGCCGCAATTTAAGGAAATACGGTACTTGTAAAAAAAAATAAAAAAATAAAAAATTCTGCCCTCTTTTTTAATAAATACTTAGGCCTACTATGCTACTGTATTTTAATGTAGGTCATTATGGTGGTATTGGGAGAGCCAATTGTTTTCTGAGGTGGTCCTTGGTAAAAAGAAAAAACCTCTGATAAGTGTGATTTATTACTTGTGTGTGTGTGTGTGTGTGTTTGCAGCCTGAAACAATACTCAATCGTTAAAACAATAATGAAAATTAGTGTGTCTCAGTAGCGCCTCCCAGTGGTTGTGTGCGTTAATCGAAGTTGACCTTGAAGTAAATCCCCTAAAACGCTCGCTCCAACTTTCCATCGTGTCTCCAAACGGGCACACTTTGCATTTTGACACTGGCACCGCGTCAAATGAATGGCGCACAATTAGTCACTCCCGCTTGTTTACCCTCAGTTCATTTTTACACTAATGGATGTTGTTAATGAAAAGGTCCTGCAGCCTCCCTCATCGCCACCTCCACTTACCGTCAAAGTTTATTGTGTTTACACGCAGACGAGGGGCCGTCATAAAAAAAAAAAAAGCTGCTCGGCTGACGTACGTTTACTCCAATTAGCCGCTGTCTTGCTACGTTTATTATGAAGCAAAGCGAAGACGCGCTCTTTCTTTGTTAGCTTTTCATACAAAATGATTGGGTTAAAACACGTTGACTGTGTCCCTGTGTGAGAAACACATCAGTATTTTACTACAGCTTGTCAACACAGGGATATGCTTCAGAGTAGTCAGTGTACAGCTTGCACTGCAGTGTCAGATTTACGAATCATCCGAGTCATCACAGTCAGGATTGTGTAAATAGCTGTTGCCACAAGTGATAACGTTGTCTTGCTCGGTGGTATGCTTGAACTATAAAAACAACAACCGTAAATGTTAGGCTGAAAAAAAAACAAAAAACGCATGTCGCCAGAATTGTACCGTGAAAATAACAGGGATACCGTTTTTAAATTGCAGTAATTCCATGCGAAAATATCTGTATAATTTATGCGAAAATTCTGTCGAACAAACTGACAGGTTTCTTTTTTTGTTTTTTACGATAAAATCTACAGATTTTTTACAGAGCAAAAAAAAAATTAAAAAAAATATGTAAATTTTCCAGCAAACGACAGACAACCCAGGTTTACTATAAAAATATAATACTGTTTCTCCATTCATAATAATGCACTGTTAAAATAGCAACTTTTAAGGTAAAAAAAAAATGGTAGATCAATCGCCAGAGTTGTAACGTAAAATAACAGTGGAAGCGTTTTTTAAATTTACAGTAATGCACTGTGAAAACTGCCGTAGATTTTCTGGTAAAGAAAAAAACCTGAAAACTCAGTCACCAGTGTGACCGTTTTTCAATTTACACTAATTCAAAATTTTACGTTAAAATACTGATGACTGAGCTGACAGTTTTTTTTTACTGTAAAATATACGGGGGTTTTTTTCAGTGCACTGTAAAAAAAATTAAGTCATTTTCACAGTAAACAACTGTCAATTTAGCCACCAACATTTTACCGTAAAAATATAGTGCCGTTTTTCCATTCATAGTAATGCACTGTTAAAAATAACAACTGTAAATTGTAAAGTAAAGAAGTCTATACATTTTCTGGTCATTGTCATCTCAGGGCGGCCCAGTTGCGATTGATTGAATGCCCTGGGGTAAGGTAAAGAAAAATGGCAGCCCAATCGCCAGAAAGTTTATGTAAAAGAAAAAACAGTGGCAGCATTTTTTAATTTACAGCAATGCACTGTAAAAACTGATTTTATGTTAAAAAAAAAAACAACTTGCCGCTCAGTCGCCAGAATTTTGTTGTGTTACCCTTTAAATCTACATTCATTTGATATGGAGTAAAAAATACGATGCATTTTACGGTAAAATTCTGGCAACTGAGCTGATCGTGTTTTTTTTTTACTGAAAAGTCTTCAAGTTTTTTTTACAGTTCACTGTAACACGGTATAAAAAAAAAAGTACTGCTTTTTTTCATTTTCACCAATGCATTGTAGTAACAAGCACCATAGATTTACTTATAAAAAAAACCTGCCAGTTTATTTGGAAAAGTTTTACTATAAAATAACAGTGGAACCTTTTTTAATTTTACAGATATATGCTGTTAAAGCTGCAGTAGATTTTACGGCGGAAAAAAAAAAAAAACCCTGGCAGCCCAGTCACCAGGATTTTACAGTAAAGATAACTGTGTTTCCGTTTTTAAATTAATTAAAACATTTACATTAAAATACTGGCGACGGAACTGACAGTTTTTTTTTGTTTTTTTACTGTAAACTCTACAGTTTTTATTTAAATTTTTTTGACGGTGCACATAATTGTCGATTTCACTGTAAAAACTGACATCTAAGTTACCCAAATTTTACTGTAAAAATATAGTATTGTTTTTACATTCATAATAATGCACTTTTAAAAAAACAACTGCAAATTGTGTGTTAAAGAAAAATGGCAGCTGAACCGTCAGAATTTTTACGTAAAAATAACGGTGGTAGCGTTTTTAAATTTACATTAAGGTACTGTAAAATCTGCTGTAGATTTTACGGCAAAAAGCTGGCCGCTCAGTTGCCAGAATTTTGTTACAATTTAAATTGACTTTAATTCGATGTAGAGTAAGAAACACGTACATTTTTCGGTAAAATTCTTTTTTTTTTATTTTTAGTTTTTTTACCGTAACATTTTTTTATTGTGTTCTGTAACATGATTAAAGAAAATTAATTTTACAAAATGTCACAGTAAAACAAAGGTACTGTTTTTCCCATTAGTTATGCACTGCAGTTACAACAACCAAAAAATGTTATGGTTAAAAAAAACAAAAAAAACCCGTCAACATTTTACTGTAAAAAAAAAACAGTGGAACCGGTTTGAATTTTACAATATTTTTTCTGTACATTTTTTTACGATAAAATTTTGCTAACTGAACGTGTTTTTCTGTGCCGTAAAATGGAGATTCTGTTTAATGTTGCAGTGCACTGTAAAAAAAAAAAATTAAAAAAGTAAGTTAATTATGATAATTTTCCTACCCTAAAAATAACAGTGATTATTTGTTTTTTATATACAGTTATTTGATGGAAAAAAACACACATTTTGGCAACTGACCTGCCCGTTTTTTTTTATTGTACTATTTATATTTATATTTTATCAGTACACGGCAGTAAATGTCAGTACACAGCAGCACACGTCAGTACACAGCAGTACGCGCGACGCTTCCTTTTATTCCGATGCTATCTGTCTGATTTCCTCTCGTCATCCAATAGCAGGAGATCAAAGGCAGAATCACGCAGCGAGATCGCAGGGGAACATACATTGTGAAGATGAATGAGTTCAGTGTTCTCAGGCATGTATGTGTATGTTCCTGATATGAATCTCTATAGTCTTGCGTGACAACCAATATCAATCCTTTTATGAACATCTTTATCAGGCTGATGGAGCTTCAGCTTGCTGGACCCGCTCGGGTCAGATGGTGACATCAGCCTGACAGCCCCGTTTACCACTGACCATGTAGACACACATTATTACCACATGATATATCATAAGGGAGGGAAAGACAGCATCGCTTTGTTTAGTATCGAGCTGACTTGGTGGTGTTTAATCTTTTAACACAAACAAAAAGGAAAGTGACCAATTTCATGTCAATAGAGGGGAACATTATCAAGTTGAGTTTATACCAAAAAGTTCAATTCTGGTTTCATCTGACCACATGGCATTCTCCCAATCCTCTGCTGTATCATCCATGTATCCATTCTGGTATAAACTCCACTCGTCGTGTTTGGAGGAAGAAGAATACTGACTTGCATCCCAAGAACACCATACCTACTGTGAAGCATGGGGGTGGAAACATCATGCTTTGGGGCTGTTTTTCTGCTAAAGGGACAGGACGATTGATCCGTGTTAAGGAAAGAATGAATGGGGCCATGTATCGTGAGATTTTGAGCCAAAACCTCCTTCCATCAGTGAGAGCTTTGAATGGTTGACCAAATACTTATTTTCCACCATAATTAACAAATAAATTCTTTAAAATTCCTACGATGTGAATTGCTGGATTTTTTTTCCACATTCTGTCTCTCACAGTTGAAGTGTACCTATGATGAAAATTACAGACCTCTGTCATCATTTTGAGTGGGAGAACTTGCACAATCGGTGGCTGACTAAATACTTTTTTTGCCCCACTGTAGTGTACATTAAAGTGTGGACATTAGCTGTGGTCCTCCACATGTCAGTGACATTAATGGTCTCGCTGTCGTTCTGCGGGCGTAACCTGGACCGACATGTTCCTGATTTGGTCACCAGTGTGACTATGACCACTTCATTGCTAATTCATTGGAGCGAGGAGTGAGGCAGGCGTGGACGGCGAGGTTGGCGAGGGACTTCTAAGGAGAAAAGGAAGAAGTAGGACAAGTGGATATTGATTTTTCGAGTGCGAATGAATTTTTGGGGCGACGCTCTCCTAGTACCTTCAGCCTCTCTGTTTTTTTTTTTTTCTACCCTCTCCATCTGTAGTCTTTACAGCGCTGGCGCTCCAAAGTCCTTGTTGCCATGGCAACACAGGGTTATCCCAGCCATGCAACGGGGAGAAATGCGGGGAGACGGAGCGAGGACCGTCCGGAGGGACACGGTGCTTTGGTTTGGTTTCATCCTGGGACCGGAGTGGCGTCCTAAAAGATTCCTAGCCGCTTCCTCGGTTGCGCTTTTAAACCTTCTTTGGGGTTGAAACATGGAGGTGCTCTACTGTCTGCCATTGCACTCGGATTGTTCTTCTTGTGATGCGTGACGTGCATGAAAAGTTGCTTCTCCGTCGAAGCAAGAAGACTGTTTGCTCCCGCGTATGTGTGACTAAAAGCAGCTGAAGGCAAAGCTTATTAGCGCCAACAAAAGAGGGAGGGGTGCTAATCAGATGGCATTTTAGGCACGTGTTCTTGTGGCGATATGTGCTTTCAGTCAGAAATGCTCCACATTCATTAGCCTGCTGGGCAAAAGACAAGATGACCAAAACGCAGACTTCTCATTTCCTGGTGGAGACCAAGCTAAATGTTTTATTAAAGGGGCTCATTATCACAATTTCTGAAGGGTTAAAACCAATAAAAAACAGTTCCATCCATCCATTTTCTACCGCTTATTCCCTTTTGGGGTCGCGGGGGGCGCTGGCGCCTATCTCAGCTACAATCGGGCGGAAGGCGGGGTACACCCTGGACAAGTCGCCACCTCATCGCAGGGCCAACACAGAAAGACAGACAACATTCACACTCACATTCACACACTAGGGCCAATTTAGTGTTGCCAATCAACCTATCCCCAGGTGCATGTCTTTGGAAGTGGGAGGAAGCCGGAGTACCCGGAGGGAACCCACGCATTCACGGGGAGGACATGCAAACTCCACACAGAAAGATCCAAAACAGTTCCCAGTGGCTTATTTTATTTTTCAAAGTTTTTCTCAAAATTTTACCCATCACGCAATATCCCGAAAAACTGCTTCAAAGTGCCTGATTTACACCTTCGCTATATCCACCCGTCTATTGTCCTGTGACGTCACTGCGTGAAGCCAGCAAAAAAAAAAAACATGGCAGACAGCACAGAAAGGTATAGCATAGTAGCTCGGATTCAGACTCGGATTTCAAGCGATTTTAACAGATTACGCATGTATTGAAACGGATGGTTGGAGTATGGAGGCAGCTACCGAAAACGAAATTAAAGAAGAAACAGAAGCTTTTGAGCCATATCACGACAGACAGTGGCACGGGAGGAAGCGCGGACGAATTCGGCGATCGCCTTCCAACCAACGATTGGTATGTGTTTGTTTGGCATTAAATGTGGGTGGAGGGAAAGGCTGGATGCAAATATAGCTACAAATGAAGCATAACGATGCAATATGTACATACAGCTAGCCTAAATAGCATGTTAGCATTGATTAGCTTGCAGTCATGCCGTGACCAAATATGTCTGATTAGCACACTCCACACACAACAAAACTCACTTTTGTGATTTCGTTGACTTTATCGTTGGAAATGCATCTGCTTTGAGTGTCGCAGGATATCCACACATTCTTGCCATCTCTGCCATCTCTGTTGTAGCATAGCTGTCGTCGGTACAGTGTGCAGAACAAACGAGGGACTTTCGCATCTTTTGACCACTGGTGCAACTTGAATCCGTCCCTGATCGTCTTGTTACACCCTCTGACAACACACCGACGAGGCATGAAGTCTCCAGGGTACGGAAAACAGTCGAAAAAACGGAAAATAACAGAGCTGATTTGACTTGGTGTGTGTAATGTGTTTGAGAGACCTATGTAAGGACCTACAGTACGTAAGCGTCAGTATACACCTTGATTTTGCATAAAAAGACAATACGTTTTTTTAACCGATTTCCGAACTCTAAAAGGGTGAATTTGGCGATTGAAACGCCTTTCAATTTTTCGCTGTCTGCGCAATGACCTTTCACCCGTGACGTCACAACAGGAAGCAATCCGCCATTTTCTCAAACACATTACACACACCAAGTCAAATCAGCTCTGTTATTTTCCGTTTTTTCGACTGTTTTCCGTACCTTGGAGACATCATGCCTCGTCGGTGTGTTGTCGGAGGGGGTAACAACACGAACAGAGACGGATTCAAGTTGACTTACGTGGAGTGTGCTAATCAAACATATCAATGGTCACGGCATGCTAATCGGTGCTAACATGCTATTTAGACTAGTTGTATGTACATATTGCATTATTATGCCTCATTTCTAGCTATATTTAAATCCAGCCTTTCCCTCCACCCACATTTAATGCCAAACAAACACATACCAATCGACGGATTTAAGTTGCACCAGTGGTCAAAAGATGCGAAAGTCCCTCGATTGTTCTGCACACTTTACCGACGATAGCGATGCTACGACAGAGATGGCACAGAGATGTGTGGATATCCTGCGACACTCAAAGCAGATGCATATCCAACGATAAAGTCAACAAAATCACAAAGGTGAGTTTTGTTGATGTTATTGACTTATGTGCTAATCAGACATATTTGGTCACGGCATGAAAGCAAGCTAATCGATACTAACATGCCATTTAGGGCTAGCTGTATGTACATATTGCATCATTATGCGTCATTTGTAGCTATATTTGCATCCAACCTTTCCCTCCACCCACATTTAATGCCAAACAAACACATACCAATCGGCAGATTGAAGTTGCACCAGTGGTCAAAAGATGCAATCGTTGGTTAGAAGGCGATCGCCAAATTCGTCCTCGTTGCCACTGTCTGTCGTGATATGGCTCAATAGCTTCAGTTTCTTCTTCAATTTAGTTTTAGCTATCTGCCTCCACACTCCAACCATCCGTTTCAATACATGCATAATCTGTTGAATCGCTTAAGCCGCTGAAATCCGAGTCTGAATCCGAGCTAATGTCGCTATATCTTGCTGTTCTATCCACCATGTTTGTGTGTATTGGCATCACGCAGTGACGTCACAGGAAAATGGACGGGTGGATATGGCGATGGTGAAAATCAGGCATTTTGAAGCAGTTTTTCGGGATATTGGGTGATGGGTGGGCTTCACGGTGGAAGAGGGGTTAGTGCGTCTGCCTCACAATACGAAGGTCCTGCAGTCCTGGGTTCAAATCCAGGCTCGGGATCTTTCTGTGTGGAGTTTGCATGTTCTCCCCGTGAATGCGTGGGTTCCCTCCGGGTACTCCGGCTTCCTCCCACTTCCAAAGACATGCACCTGGGGATAGGTTGATTGGCAACACTAAATTGGCCCTAGTGTGTGAATGTGAGTGTGAATGTTGTCTGTCTATCTGTGTTGGCCCTGCGATGAGGTGGCGACTTGTCCAGGGTGTACCCCGCCTTCCGCCCGATTGTAGCTGAGATAGGCGCCAGCGCCCCCCGCGACCCCAAAAGGGAATAAGCGGTTGAAAATGGATGGATGGATGGGTAAAATTTTGAAATAAATTTCGAAAAATAAATAAGCCACTGGGAACTGATTTTTATTGGTTTTAACCCCTTCTGAAATTGTGATAATGTTCCCCTTTAAGTAGTTTTTAGTGAGCTTTTCAGGCAAAATAGATTAATCCCTTCCACCTGCGTTGCTAGCCACCTCACAATACCAGTTTTTCACTCCTTAGAATGCACAGTGAAGGGAAAGACGTGTGTTTTGTCTTTCATATGGATTGTAAATGATAGAATAGTTAAGAAGTCGTTAATATGAAATATGTCTTTGTGTGCATTGATTTGGGCTAGTAATGTCCCATGGTGGATGTTTCATATGTGTGCATGGTGAGAATCCTAAGAATGAACCCCGCAAAGTGAGCTAGACTGGATAATTCCACAGTAATTAGCGTTCTATGTAATCAGTGTTTATTTTGCTCCGTCTTCGTTGTTCGGCATAACAGGCCAAACAACAGCCAGCGTGCGTCTGCTTCCCTCCTCTAATTACAAACATATCCAATTAATTACACTTTTTTCGCCGGGCGGAATGCAAAGCAAGCGCTGAACGTGGAAAATACCGTATGAATAATTAGTCACACCGCTCAGCTCCGGGCCTCGGAGGCGAACATGTCGGACGAGAGGGAACGCGAAACATAGGGGAAGGGGCGAAGAGAATCAACAGCCTTGTTGCTGATGGCTGCTGTCATTGTAAAGCTCTAGTGACAGTCCTAATTGTCCTCGCCGACCCTTGACGCCCGACAGGTCAGCGCCTTGAGCCCATCGCGCCACTCTTTGGGCATTTCCACCCCGAGGCAGAATGTTTTTTTTAGCTGGGAAAAAGCTTCTCAGTCTGCTCCGAAAGGAACTCGCCATGAAGTAGACTTCAGTGTGTGTCAATGACTCCTCTTCATGGACTAGTTCAATAGCCACGGTGGCGTGCATTCTTCTTTTCTACCACTGACTCATATAACGTAATACCAAGGTTGATTAGCCATGCATTCTTTCAGGGAGCGTCATTGTCCTCTTTCTCTGAGTTGAGTTTTGACCCCCTGTGGTGATTGACAGAGCTTTTTGTCCAATGGAGAAGACTCACTCGGGCCCCCAGCTGTGGCACCACTTTTGTCCAGCGGTCCGTTTCGAAGACATGTCTCTTTGAGGCATCATCGGGTGTTTGCCACATGGGCTCGCTCACCTTTGATCGCAACTTTGAGCCCTTTGGCCATTCTCTCAAACCAGTGACAGCGGCTTTGTCGTGCTTTAAAGCCGTCTTCCGCAGCGCTTCCCAACCTTTTTGGGCCCTCAGACTATACTACAAATGTTAATACAGCGTTAAAGTGGTTTCAGGAGGTCCAAGAAAAAACAAAAAAAGAATTGCATTTTCCCATAAGATAGATAGATAGATAGTACTTTATTGATTCCTTCAGGAAAATTAAAATTCCAGCAGCAGTGTACAGAGTTAAGATCAATTTAAAAAATAATAATAATAATAATAATGGGGGTTTAAAAGGAAACAAAATAGAGAAATATTACAAAAAGAATAAAAACAATGGGAATAACAATATAACAGTAAAATAAGAATATAACAAGACAAAGTAGGCAGTAGTGACCATGTTATGAAAACGTATTGCACTGTTAATGTTTTGCATCCCCTGTCATCCTAGTACCCCCCGCCCCCGTCCCAGAGAGGAGTTGTACAGTCTAATGGCGTGTGGGACAAAGGAGTTTTTGAGTCTATTAGTCCTGCACTTGGGATGAAGCAGTCTAGCACTGAACAGGCTCCTCTGGCTACTGATAACACGATGCAGAGGGTGACTGGCATCATCCAGGATGCTCACTAGTTTGTCAACAGTCCTCTTCTCTGCCACCCTCACCAGTGAGTCCAGTTTCATTCCGATAAGGAATCATGTAAATCATATTAATCCATCCCAGACTCTAAAAAATAGTAAGGGTGTCCTGATCATATATTGATATCAATGTGATATAAGCAAAATAACAAGTATGGGATGACATACTTGCAATGACATACAAGCAACCCTGCATCCTGTTTGCTTGTGCAAATTTGGACTACTAGTTAACATCTAAATATCCCCGAACAAGCACAAGTACACATGGTATGCTATATGCTACTAGAGGCTAGCAGCTACACTTTAGCTAAGCACACAATAGCATGCAAGCTTGACATATGTCATGAATATCATTCATTGAACAATAAGGTGTTTAAATGAGCACATTTGTCAATATAAACAAGTATCAAATAATTATATGAAACTGTGTGTAAAATTAGTGGATGATCTACTAAGACTGCGTGTTCAATTGATAACAAGCACAAAAGTGGTGAAGAATGGCATAATAAATAAGGATTTTACATGCACTGACTGTCACTATACTCGTTTATTCATATTATAATACTTATAATATTAATAAATGATAAATGGTTTGTACTTGTTTAGCGCTTTTCTACCTTCAAGGTACTCAAAGCACTTTGACACTACTTCCACATTCACCCATTCACACACACATTCACACACTGATGGAGGGAGCTGCCATGCAAGGCGCTAACCGGCACCCATCAGGAGCAAGGGTGAAGTGTCTTGCTCAGGACACAACGGACGTGACGAGGTTAGTACTAGGTGGGGATTGAACCAAGGACCCTCGGGTTGCGCACGGCCACTTTAACACTGCGCCACGCCGTCCCTATGAAAAACTTATGGTGTTTTGTCACGTTGGGAAACATGCAGCACAGAATTAAAATCAGTGCCGCTTTTTCTGCGCTTTAGAAGTGTATTCTAGACAAAATAACCCCTTTTTAGCGCTTTGCGAGACCGCACAATTGGTGTTTTTGGCACATTTGCAGTAAGAACTGCATTTTGAGCTGAAATGATCCATGTGCGAGAAAATGCATGTTGCAAGAAGTTCTTTTAGTAATATATCTTTTATATGTAAAAAAAAAAATGTCATTATAAACAAGTATCAAATAATTATATGAAATTGCGTGTAAAATTAGTGGGTGTGTTGTGGGTGAGCTTCTAAGACTGCGTGTTCAATTGACTACAAGCACAAAAGTGGTGAAGACTGGCTTAATTAAATAAGGATTTTACATGTGCTGACTGTCACCACACTCATTTACTCATATTATCCTCAAACTTATGGTGTTTTGTCACGTCGGGAAACATGCAGCACACAACTAAAATCAGTGCCACCTTTTCTGCGCTTTAGTAGTGTATTCTAGACAAAATAACCCCTTTTTAGCGCTTTGGGAGACCGCACAATTGGTGTTTTTGGCACATTCGCAGTAAGAACTGCATTTTGAGCTGAAATGATCCATGTGCGAGAAAATGCATGTTGCAAGGAATTCTTTTAGTAATATATCTTTTATATGTAAAAAAAGAATGTCAATATAAACAAGTATCAAATAATTATATGAAATTGCGTGTAAAATTAGTGGGTGTGTTGCGGGTGATCTTCTAAGACTGCAAAATGAGAAAAAAATAAATAAATAACCTTTTTTCACGCTTTGGGAGACCGTACAATTGTTTTTTTTTTTGTTTTTGTTTTTTGCACAATCGTGGTTATAACTGCATTTTGAGCTGAAATAATCCAGGTGGAAGAAAATGCACGTTGCAAGAAGTGTCAGGTTCTGTTGGTGACGAACCCCAAGATGCAGAGAAGGAGGCAGGCATTGAATAAGAAAACAAAATTTAATGTCCAAAATAAAAAGTTACAAAACACAAACCAGGAACTAGGTATAGCCAAAACTGAAAACAGGAACCTGCAAACAGAAAAACTGGAAACAGCTAATGGCTAACAAGAAAACACAAAACAAAAGAGCTCGGAGAAGGCAAACTACAAAAAGTTAACGGGAGCAGCTTACCACTACGACGACAAGGACAAATAGTAGCACGACAGGTAGTAGCTGTAATGATGACATCGACACAACACAACAATAATCCAGCCCTGACTGGAGGAGAAAACAGGTCTAAATAGTGCCTGGCTGATTGACACCAGGTGTGGCCAGGTGCTAATCAGCCACAGCTGAGGGGACACAGCTGAGGGGAGACAAACAGGAGCCTGACAAGAAGTTGTTTTAGTAATATATCTTGTTTATGAAAAAATGAACATCATTATTAAAAAAAAACATCGTCGATATAAATGATTTTATATAAAAAAATATGTCCATTGTCAAGACGTGCATGGGAAAATCTCACTCTCCATCCTTTTATAGTGATCGTTTCCCTATGACCGTGGCGCCCTCAATTGTGCGTAACTGTGCCACTTTGCACGTACCTTCCAAAAGTTCTATAGATGCAAAACAGTTTCAGGCTAGATCAATCTCATTGCGAGCCCTAAATGATTATATCCGCATCTCCCCCTACAATTGTGGTATTCTGAAAGTGAGTGTGTATTCTACATATACATGAAGAGAAACACACAAAACCGAATTGCACTCGCTATTTTGCTCATGAGACAGAAACCGTGGCACACATTTTTGTGGGAAACAAAACAATACAAAAAGTGTGACGTAGGAAAAATTGCATCTTCACGTCACCAATTCAACCCGTTTATCCTAGCCTTAAAAAAAAAAACCTTAAAGAACTTCCAGTAAAGACAAACACCTCTGATTCACAGCAGTGAATATGTTGGCTTCAGCATCCTCTTGTTATTCAAGCATCCCGACCAACAGCAGCGTCGTGTCAACCGTGTAATTTAATTCTCTGTTGAGCTAAACGTACGCCTCCTATCTCCACCGCGCACAAAGCAAATAGAACCAGCCTGCGTGAGACCCATTGTCTTAATTATTTGTGAATTTTGCCGGCCGTCGCCGTCTTGTCGCATTTCACTGATGATGACTCATTTTTTTTACACAACTTCCTTGGTCCCCCACACCCCCAGAGACTGGCTGAAGAGCGTCATCGTTGCAAGGGGACGTGTTTCTTCCATGAAGAACGCTCATCTGGATTCTCAGAAAAACAAGTTTGTGCTAAATGAAGAAAAATCTCTCTCGTGAGTAGCTCTGGGGTTAAGTTATTGGTTCAACCAGCTTAGTGCTTAAAGGGGAACATTATCACAATTTCAGAAGGGTTAAAACCAATAAAAATCAGTTCCCAGTGGCCTATTTTATTTTTCGAAGTTTTTTTCAAAATTTTACCCGTCCCGGAATATCCCTAAAAAAGCTTTAAAGTGCTTGATTTTTGCTATTTGCTTAAGCCACTATCCATTTCCCTGTGACGTCACATAGCGATTCCAATACAAACAATGGCGAATAGCACAGCAGGATATAGCGACATTAGCTCGGATTCAGACTCGGATTTCAGCGGTTTAAGCGATTCAAAGATTACGCATGTGTTGAAACAGATGGTATGGAAGCAGATAGCGAAAACGAAATTGAAGAAGAAACTGAAGCTGTTGAGCGAATAGCTATTGACGCTATTCGGCCATGCATGTCTGCGTTAGCATCGCCGGTAAAATGTGCAGACCAACGGATCAGGACTTTTGCATTGGCACTGGAACAACTTAAATCCGTCGATTGGTAAGTGTTTGTTTCGCAATAAATGTGGGTGGAAGGAAACGCTGGATGTAAATATAGTTTCAAATGTATATACAAGTAGCTTAAATAGCATGTTAGCATCGATTAGCTGGCAGTCATGCCGCGACCAAATATGTCTGATTAGCACATAAGTCAACAACATCAACAGAACTCACCTTTGTGATTTCGTTGACTTTATCGTTAGGAATGCATCTGCTTTGAGTGTCGCAGGATATCCAGACATTCTTGCCATCTCTGTGCCATCTCTGTTGTAGCATCGCCGGTAAAAACCAAACAAGGGACATTCGCATCGTTTGACACTGGAGCAACCTAAATCAGTCAATTGCTAAGTGTTTGTTTGGCATTAAATGTGGATGGAGGGAAAAGTTGGATGTAAATATAGCTACAAATGAGGCGTAATGCTGCAATATGTACACACAGCTAGCCTAAATAGCATGTTAGCATCGATTAGCATGCCGTGCTAATCGATGCACATTCTACGTAAATCAACTTGAATCCGTCCCTGATCGTGTTGTTACACCCTCTGACAACACACCGATGAGGTGTGTGAATGGGTGAATGTGGAAATAGTGTCAAAGCGCTTTGAGTTCCTTAAAAAAAGGTAGAAAAGTGCTACACAAGTATAACACTTTACCATTAATTTAACTCCGCTCACTATTATGAATTTGTACGTGCGTACAAATCTTTTGAATTACATTTTTCTCTGAGTTTATTTTTCTTTGTTTGTGGTGGGGCGGTATAGCTCGGTTGGTAGAGCGGCCGTGCCAGCAACTTGAGGGTTGCAGGTTCGATCCCCGCTTCCGCCATCGTAGTCACTGCCGTTGTGTCCTTGGGCAAGACACTTTACCCAGCTGCTCCCAGTGCCACCCACACTGGTTTAAATGTAAAAATTAGATATTGGGTTTCACTATGTAAAGCGCTTTGAGTCATTAGAGAAAAAGCGCTATATAAATATAATTCACTTCATTTGTTGAGAATAATTGTTTCACATTTTTGGGATAGCAGGTCATATCATTTATTGCTGAATAGCGAGTGATTATACAGCTGGACGGCGTCATGATCTGTAGTCCGGATCATGTTTTGTTTATATAGGTCTGTTAGGTTTAGACTCCCTTAGTTCCCGTTTTGCGCACTTTTGGTGTTTGTTTTGGTTAGCATGGGTACTAATTGGCTTCACTTGCCTCTGAATAGTGCTCGGCACGTTTCACCTGCTGTTGAGCACTAATCAAAGGGCTAGTTATTCACGTTGCTCGCCACAGTCGGTGTGGTGTCATTGCTTGCGGAATGCAAATGTTGGTTAATTCTGTCCTCGATTCCTGTGCTAAGTGGTTGCCTTAGCATCCCGTGCGATCGGCACACTTTTCTTTTGTTTGTTTCTATCTTTGGTACGGTGTATGATTTCCATCCATCCATCCATCCATTTTCTACCGCTTATTCCCTTTGGGGTCGCGGGGGGCGCTGGTGCCTATCTCAGCTACACCCTGGACAAGTCGCCACCTCATCGCAGGGCCAACACAGATATACGGACAACATTCACACTCACATTCACACACTAGGAACCATTTAGTGTTGCCAATCAACCTATCCCCAGGTGCATGTCTCTTAAAGGCCTACTGAAACCCACTACTACCGACCACGCAGTCTGATAGTTTATATATCAATGATGAAATATTAACATTGCAACACATGCCAATACGGCCTTTTTAGTTGACTAAATTGCAATTTTAAATTTGAAAACGTAGCGGAATGCTGACGTGTACGTGTGACGTCACGGGCTGTTAGGAAATATTATCGCTGCGCACACACACACAGCTAAAAGTCGTCTGCTTTAACCGCATAATTACGCAGTATTTTGGACATCTGTGTTGCTGAATCTTTTGCAATTTGTTCAATTAATAATGGAGAAGTCAAAGTAGAAAGATGGAATTGGGAAGCTTTAGCCTTTAGCCACACAAACACACGGTGATTCCTTGTTTAGAATTTCTGGAGGTGAAACTTTACTATGGGTTAGAGCGGTCAAGCGAACATGGATCATGACCAAATGTAAACCAGCAGTTTTCGGTGAGAAAATTGTGGTACAAAGTCGCCACTTACCGAAGAGCAGCTGAGTTTGTGCCGTCCGTACAGCTGCCGTCGACTTCCATCGGACACTGGCCTCAAGACACCCGTGGACACACCCCTCCGACTATCAGGTACTGTTAAACTCACTAAAACACTAGCAACACAATAGAAAGAATAGGAATTTCCCAGAATTATCCCACTAAATGTGTCTAAAAACATCTGAATCCGTCCCAATGCAATAGCGTATTTTTTTTTTTAACTTGATTTTTTTATTTTTGCGCTATCAATATCCTCAAACACGAATCTTTCATCCTTGCTCAAATTATCAGGGAAATTGTCGTTTTCTTGGTCCGACTAGGTCTTTTTGTTGGAGGCTCCCATTAAAAACAATGTGAGAAGCCCTCAACGTCTGCGACTTCCGGTAAAGGCAAGGCTTTTCTATTAGCGACCAAAAGTTGCGAACTTTATCGTGGATGTTCTCTACTAAATCCTTTCAGCAAAAATATGGCAATATCGCGAAATGATCAAGTATGACACATAGAATGGAGCTGCTATCCCCGTTTAAATAAGAAAATCTCCTTTTAGTAGGCCTTTGAGGTTCCTGTAGGGAACCCACGCAGTCACGGGGAGAACATGCAAACTCCATACAGAAAGATCCCGAGCCCGGGATTGAACCCAGGAATACTCCGGACCTTCGTATTGTGAGGCAGACGCACTAACCCCTCTTCCAACGTGCTTCCCCGGTGTATGATTTACGATTATTAAATCACCTCGTACCTTCACGTTTTCGTCCGGAGTCGTTCGTTCTGCATTCCGGGAGATCATGTTGATACGTGAAAGTTGTGGGAGGGGTTAATGTTTTCTAATTTTACAGGTGGCGCTAGAGAACCAAGTGTAAAATGTCTATGTCGGGACCCCAAAATTCGAAAAATGTTCACCATACTTGATGCACCTGCAAAATATGGAGACTTCTCTTGCATGTCAGAAGCCTCCGAAAGGCAGTAAAAACAAAAGCAATTTCAACAGGGCCCTTGTGGCGTTCTCTTCTGCAAAGTTTGAAGTGCCCCGCCTCGCCTCACCTGCTGCACACTCGCCCGCCATAAGCTTTACTAACACTGGAAAGAAGATGAAAGAGAATTTGCACACGGGAGACAGAAAAAAAAAAAATGGTAAGAGGATGTTGTGTGAATAGAAACTGTCGGCTTGTGTTGTGCAGCAATCCTCTTATTCCTCCAAATTTCAATTAGGGTGGAGAAGCGCTCCGCTGGGGTGCGCTCGCTCATTGCCGAGATGGGCGCGTTGGGGGGATTTGTCACCGCGGCGACGAGCCCGCGTCGCCTCCGTTTCAAGGGAAGAAAAGAGTGTTCCTTCTTCCGACGTTTTGACTGACAACGCCGCCGCACTCGACGCCACTCCAGTGCTCAGTGATCGGGTTTGTTCTGCCCACCTGAAGCTTTGGCATCAAGTTGACAGCGTCAGTTACGCCGCACCTTAAATGACTTTGTGTAATTACAGCACTGCACGATTTTCACGCTCGGCTGTTCACTCAATTTGACCACCACCGTCGCTCTCACCCGTGCAACACATTCTCTTTGTGGCCACCTGGGGGGTCTTTGACTCACGTTTGTGCAGCCATAAATGAGTCAAAGATCCTCTATGTGTGACAGGTGCACTGTTTTTAGAAACTTGCAACACAAACACTCGTCAAAGAACATCCATGACAGGAGTGCTGTTTTTACGAAACCTGCTGCCAAAATGCTAGACGAAGATCCATGAGAGGTGCGCTGTTTTTAGGAACTTTCTACATAAACACTAGTCAAAGACCCTCAATGAGAGGAATGCTGTTTTTAGGAACTTGCTACTTAAATACTTGTCAGATATCCTCTATTATAGGAGTACTGTTTTAGGAACATGCTGACAAATTACTAGTCAAATATACTTTATTACAGGAGTGCTGTTTTTAGGAACCAGCTGACACAATGATAGTTGAAGATCCTTTATGACAGGAGTGCTGTTTTTAGGAACCGGCTGACAAAATGATAGTGAAAGATCCTCTATAAGAGGACTGCTGTTTTTAGGAACTTGTTGCATGAATACTAAAGATCTTCTATGCCAGGAGCACTGGTTTTAGGAACCTACTGACAAAATGATAGTGAAAGATTCTTTATGAGAGGAGTGCTGTTTTTAGGAACTGCTTGCCAAAATGCTAGAGAAAGATCCATGAGAGATGTGCTGTTTTTAGGAACTTTCTCCGTGAACACTAGTCTATGACCCTCAATGAGAGGAACGCTGTTTTTAGGAACTTTCTGCATAAATACTGGTCAATTATCCTCTATTACAGGAGTACTGTTTTTAGGAAACCTGTTGCCAAATTACTAGTCAAAGATCGTCTATGAGAGGTGTGCTAGTTTTAGGAACTTGCTCCATAAACATTAGTCAAATATTATTTATTCCAGGAGTGCTGTTTTTACGAAACATGCTGCCAAAATGCTAGACGAAGATCCATGAGAGGTGTGCTGTTTTTAGGAACTTGCTACATAAACATTAGTGAAGGACCCTCAATGAGAGGAATGCTGTTTTTATGAACTTGCTGCATAAATACTTGTCAAATATCCTCTATCATAGGAGTACTGTTTTAGGAACATCCTGCCAAATTACTAGTCAATTATACTTTATGACAGGAGTGCTGTTTTTAGGAACCAGCTGACACAAAAATAGTCAAAGATCCTCTATAAGAGGAGTGTTGTGTTTAGGAACTTGTTGCATCAATACTAGCTAAAGATCCTCTATGTCAGGAGTATTGGTTTTATGAACCTGTTGACAAAATGATAGTGTAAGATCCTCTATGAGAGGAGTGCTGTTTTGAGGAACTTGCTGCACAAACACTCGTCAAAATTTCTCCATGACAGGAGCGCTAATTTTAGGAACCGGTTGCCAAAATGCTAGACGAAGATCCATGAGAGGTATGCTGTTTTTAGGAACTTTCTCCGTGAACACTAGTCTATGACCCTCAATGAGAAGAACACTGTTTTTAGGAACTTGCTGCATAAATACTGGTCAATTATCCTCTATTACAGGAGTACTGTTTTTAGGAAACCTGTTGCCAAATTAATAGTCAAAGAACCTCTATGAGAGGTGTGCTAGTTTTAGGAACTTGCCTCATAAAAATTAGTCAAATATTATTTATGCCAGGAGTGCTGTTTTTTGGAACCGGCTGACAAATTGAGAGTCAAAGATCCTCCTATGAGAGGAGTGGTGTTTTTAGGAACTTGTTGCACAAACACTCGTCAAAGATTCTCCATGACAGGAGTGCTGTTTTTACGAAACCTGCTGCCAAAATGCTAGACGAAGATCCATGAGAGGTGCGCTGTTTTTAGGAACCTGCTACATAAACACTAGTCAAAGACCCTCAATGAGAGGAATGCTGTTTTTAGGAACTTGCTGCTTAAATAATTGTCAAATATCCTCTATTATAGGAGTACTGTTTTAGGAACATGCTGCCAAATTACTAGTCAAAGACACTTTATAAAAGGAGTGCTGTTTTTAGGAACCAGCTGACACAATGATAGTCAAAGATACTTTATGACAGGAGTGCTGTTTTTAGGAACCGGCTGACAAAATGATAGTCAAAAATCCTCTATAAGAGGAGTGCTGTTTTTAGGAACCGGCTGACAAAATGATAGTCAAAAATCCTCTATAAGAGGAGTGCTGTTTTTAGGAAAATTGTTGCATCAATACTAGTTAAAGATCCTCTATGTCAGGAGTACTGGTTTTTTGGAACCTGCTGACAAAATGATAGTGAAAGATCCTTTATGAAAGGAGTGCTGTTTTTAGGAACTTGCTGCACAAACACTCATCAAAGATTCTCCATGACAGGAGTGCAGTTTTTACAAAACCGGTTGCCAAAATGCTAGACAAAGATCCATGAGAGGTGTGCTGTTTTTAGGAACTTGCTACATAAACACTAGTCAAAGACCCTCAATGAGAGGAATGCTGTTTTTAGGAACTTGCTGCTTAAATACTTGTCAAATATCCTCTATTACAGGAGTATTGTTTTTAGGAAACCTGATGCCAAATTACTAGTCAAAGATCCTCTATGAGAGGTGTGCTGGTTTTAGGAATTTGCTCCATAAACACTGGTCAAAGATACTTTATGACAGGAGTGCAGTTTTCAGGAACTGGCTGACAAAATGATAGTCAAAGATCGTCTATAAGAGGAGTGCTGTTTTTAGGAACTTGTTGAATCAATACTAGTTAATGATCATCTATGTCAGGAGTACTGGTTTTAGGAACCTGCTGACAAAATGATCGTTAAAGATCCTTTATGAAAGGAGTGCTGTTTTGAGGAACTTGCTGCACAAACACTCGTCAAAATTTCTCCATGACAGGAGTGCTAATTTTAGGAACCGGTTGCCAAAATGCTAAACAAAGATCCATGAGAGGTGTGCTGTTTTAGGAACTTTCTCCATGAACACTAGTCAAAGACCCTCAATGAGAGGAACGCTGTTTTTAGGAACTTGCTGCATAAATACTGGTCAATTATCCTCTATTACAGGAGTACTGTTTTTAGGAAACCTGATGCCAAATTACTAGTCAAAGAACCTCTATGAGAGGTGTGCTAGTTTTAGGAACTTGCCTCATAAAAATTAGTCAAATATTATTTATGCCAGGAGTGCTGTTTTTTGGAACCGGCTGATAACATGAGAGTCAAAGATCCTCCTATGAGAGGAGTGGAGTTTTTAGGAACTTTTTGCACAAACACTCGTCAAAGATTCTCCATGACAGGAGTGCTGTTTTTACGAAACCTGCTGCCAAAATGCTAGACGAAGATCCATGAGAGGTGCGCTGTTTTTAGGAACCTGCTACATAAACACTAGTCAAAGACCCTCAATGAGAGGAATGCTGTTTTTAGGAACTTGCTGCTTAAATACTTGTCAAATATCCTCTATCATAGGAGTACTGTTTTAGGAACATGCTGCCAAATTACTAGTCAAAGACACTTTATGAAAGGAGTGCTGTTTTTAGGAACCAGCTGACACAATGATAGTCAAAGATACTTTATGACAGGAGTGCTGTTTTTAGGAACCGGCTGACAAAATGATAGTCAAAAATCCTCTATAAGAGGAGTGCTGTTTTTAGGAACCGGCTGACAAAATGATAGTCAAAAATCCTCTATAAGAGGAGTGCTGTTTTTAGGAAAATTGTTGCATCAATACTAGTTAATGATCATCTATGTCAGGAGTACTGGTTTTTTGGAACCTGCTGACAAAATGATAGTGAAAGATCCTTTATGAAAGGAGTGATGTTTTGAGGAACTTGCTGCACAAACACTCATCAAAGATTCTCCATGACAGGAGTGCAGTTTTTACAAAACCGGTTGCCAAAATGCTAGACAAAGATCCATGAGAGGTGTGCTGTTTTTAGGAACTTGCTACATAAACACTAGTCAAAGACCCTCAATGAGAGGAATGCTGTTTTTAGGAACTTGCTGCTTAAATACTTGTCAAATATCCTCTATTACAGGAGTATTGTTTTTAGGAAACCTGATGCCAAATTACTAGTCAAAGATCCTCTATGAGAGGTGTGCTGGTTTTAGGAATTTGCTCCATAAACACTGGTCAAAGATACTTTATGACAGGAGTGCAGTTTTCAGGAACTGGCTGACAAAATGATAGTCAAAGATCCTCTATGGGAGGAGTGCTGTTTTTAGGAACTTGTTGCATCAATACTAGTTAAAATCCTATATGTCAGGAATACTGGTTATAGGAACCTGCTCACAAAATGATAGTGTAAGATCCTCTATGAGAGGAGTGCTGTTTTTAGGAACTTGCTACACAAACACTTGTCAAAGATTCTCCATGACAGGAGTGCAGTTTTTACAAAACCGGTTGCCAAAATGCTAGACAAAGATCCATGAGAGGTGTGCTGTTTTTAGGAACTTGCTACATAAACACTAGTCAAAGACCCTCAATGAGAGGAATGCTGTTTTTAGGAACTTGCTGCTTAAATACTTGTCAAATATCCTCTATTACAGGAGTACTGTTTTTAGGAAACCTGATGCCAAATTACTAGTCAAAGATCCTCTATGAGAGGTGTGCTGGTTTTAGGAATTTGCTCCATAAACACTGGTCAAAGATACTTTATGACAGGAGTGCAGTTTTCAGGAACTGGCTGACAAAATGATAGTCAAAGATCCTCTATGGGAGGAGTGCTGTTTTTAGGAACTTGTTGCATCAATACTAGTTAAAATCCTATATGTCAGGAATACTGGTTATAGGAACCTGCTCACAAAATGATAGTGTAAGATCCTCTATGAGAGGAGTGCTGTTTTTAGGAACTTGCTACACAAACACTTGTCAAAGATTCTCCATGACAGGAGTGCGTTTTTTAGGAACCTGCTGCCAAAATGCTAGACAAAAATCCAATAAAAATGTGCTGTCTTTGGGAACCTGCTACATAAACACCAATCTAAGACCTTCTATGACAGGAGTGCGTTTTTTAGAAAAAGCACTGGTCAAATATCCTCTATATGACATTCTGGTTAGAATCGGAGTTGTTGCCTCAATGACCGTGAGAACACTCAAGTTTGGTTCTTTGATGCAACACAAACACTCGTCTTTTTGTGTCTCGCCCTTAAGTGTTCATCCTGAGTCAATCCTGTTCTCTTCTTGGTATTCCACCAAAAAGCGTCCTTCTCATCCTCTCACCTTACACCACCCCTCCATCCCCTCGCAAAGGTCCCTGCCTCCCAGCTGACTTTCATCCTCCTCAGGTTAGATTACTGCAAAGCACCGCCTGTCCGCCAGCGTTCCTCCAGGCTTTTCATCTGGGCTCTCGTTCATGCAGGGGAGATCCCACCGCCTTTTCGGGGCCGATGGGAAATTTCCCCGCCGCTCCATGGCTGCCCACTTAAGACACATGCGTAGAGCGGGTACACACCAGTAGGCACACGGTCCAAACACATGTGAGCGTGCCGAGCTACACCAAGCAACACCAGCGAGGAGATTACCAAAGCTGCTGTCAGTCGTGTTTCTCACAGAAGCCTTTGTCCAAACACTTAAAGCCGGATCCACTCTGGCAGCATCCAGACAACAAGATTGTGTGTGTACACGCGTATTTGCGTGTGCAAGTGTGTGTGTTTTAATTCAAGCATTAAAGGGGAACATTATCACCAGACCTATCTAAGCGTCAATATATACCTTGATGTTGCAGAAAAAAGACCAAATGTTTTTTTAACCGATTTCCGAACTCTAAAAGGGTGAATTTGGCGATTTAAACGCCTTTCAATTGTTTGCTGTCGGAGCAATGACCTTTCACCCGTGACATCACAATGGGAAGCAATCCACCATTTTCTCACACACTTTACACACACAAGTCAAATCAGCTCTGTTATTCTCCGTTTTTTCGACTGTTTTGAAGTGAATTATATTTATATAGCGCTTTTTCTCTAGAGACTCAAAGCGCTTTACATAGTGAAACCCAATATCTAATTTTTACATTCAAACCAGTGTGGGTGGCAATGGGAGCAGGTGGGTAAAGTGCCTTGCCCAAGGACACAACGGCAGTGACTAGGATGGCGGAAGCGGGAATCGAACCCGCAACCCTCAAGTTGCTGGCACGGCCGCTCTACCAACCGAGCTATACCGCCCCACAGGAAGCATAGGATCTGGGCGGAGTCATCTTTATCTCAAATCTTCACCTTAGAAAAGGACATGAGGTTTTCCGTACCTTGGAGACATTATGCCTCGTCGGTGTGTTGTCGGAGGGTGTAACAACACGATCAGGGATGGATTCAAGTTGACTTACGTGGAATGTGCATTGATTAGCACGGCATGCTAATCGATGCTAATATGGCAGAAATGGCAAGAATGTGTGGATATCCTGCGACACTCAAAGCAGATGCATTTCCAACGATAAAGTCAACGAAATCACAAAGGTGAGTTTTGTTGATGTTATTGACTTATGTGCTAATAAGACATAATTGGTCATGGCATGACTGCTAGCTAATCGATGCTAACATGCTATTTAGGCTAGCTGTATGTACATTTGTAGCTATATTTGCATCCAGCCTTTCCCTCCACCCACATTTAATGCCAAACAAACACTTACCAATCGACGGATTTAAGTTGCTCCAGTGGTCAAAAGATGCAATCGTTGGTTAGAAGGCAATCGCCGAATAGCTTCAATAGCTATTCGCTCAATAGCTTCAGTTTCTTCTTCAATTTCGTTTTCGCTATCCGGTTCAATACATGCGTAATCTGTTGAATCGCTTTAGCCGCTGAAATCCGAGTCTGAATCCGAGCTAATGTCGCTATATCTTGCTGTGCTATCCGCCATGTTATATATATATACACACACACACATATATATATATATATATATATATATATATATATATATATATATATATATATATTCACTAAATTGGTCTTAGTGTGTGAATGCAAGTGTGAATGTTGTCTGTCTATCTGTGTTGAGGTGGCGACTTGTCCAGGGTGTAGCCCGCCTTCTGCCCGATTGCAGCTGTGATAGGCACCAGCGTCCAAAGGTAATAAGCGGTAGAAAATGGATGGATGGATATACATATATATATATATATATATATATATATATATATATATATATATATATATATATATATATATATACAGTATATATATATATATATATATATATATATCCATCCATCCAACCCATTCATCCATCCCTTTCATCCATCCCTTTGGGGTCGGGGGGAGCGCTGGTGCCTAGCTCAGCTACAACCGGACGGAAGGCGGGGTACACCCTGGACAAGTCGCCACCTCATCACAGGGCCAACACAGATAGACAGACAACATTCACACTCACATTGACACATATATAGATGTATAATAGTGTCTTCAAAGTGTGTTGTTTTTTTACTAAAATAGGGACTTTTGTCGAGGCTAGAACCAATGATTCATGTTTAAATTGATCCTTATGTGGAACTCTGGGCTTCACGGTGGCAGAGGGGTTAGTGCGTCTGCCTCACAATACGGAGGTCCTGCAGTCCTGGGTTCAAATCCAGGCTTGGGATCTTTCTGTGTGGAGTTTGCATGTTCTCCCCGTGAATGCGTGGGTTCCCTCCGGGTACTCCGGCTTCCTCCCACTTCCAAAGACATGCACCTGGGGATAGGTTGATTAGCAACACTAAATTGGCCCTAGTGTGTGAATGTTGTCTGTCTATCTGTGTTGGCCCTGCGATGAGGTAGCGATTTTTCCAGGGTGTACCCCGCCTTCCGCCCGATTGTAGCTGAGATAGGCGCCAGCGCCCCCCGCGACCCCAAAAGGGAATAAGCGGTAGGAAATGGATGGATGTGGTCTGCTTCACTATACAAGTTTCGGTTTGCAAACCATGTTCAAGAACCAATTAAGTTCGTAAATTGAGGTCCCAATGTTCCAACTGTGCATCCTTGTGTGTAGGTGCGTCTGAAACTGGGCTGGATTTCCGTTGTTGTTGTGGCTCTCTGTGAATCGACACATGCCAATTGGCGGGGGGTTTACCGCAGCCGCGCCGCTTGTTTTTCCATTTCCTCTCAACTCTCTGTTTTGTATCCGTCTTGCCGCCGTGCCAGCCATGCAATTTTGCACCTCGGTAGGGGGAAAACTACTCTTAATAGCAGAAGTCGGTTTGTTTAAGAAAAGAATAAAGAGAGACGAGGAAAGAAAGGAAAAGAAAAAAAAGCTCTTGCGGGGGCAGGCGACGAGGGAACACACACACACACACACACACGCAAACACACACACTCATGCCGCGGACACAGGAATTCACACCTGCTTATCTCTGAGGAATTGGTTGCGAGGGGCTTCTCTTTAATTGGAAACTTTGAAGGCGACCTCATAAATCAAGTGAAAGCCAGGCTTGACTACGTGCACACGCCAGCAAACGTGCACCACTTGATGAATGGAATACACACACGGCGACTGCATGAATTTTTTTTTAGAAATACCACTCATACTGCATATTTGTTATTGTTGATGGATAGCCTTCACATTTGAACCAATGCGGCTCTTTTGTGTGTGTTCATGTGGTTTTAAAAGTTCATTTGTTCAATGATAATAATAACTATACTAGTTGTTATATTTTCTTTTCTTACACTTCTGAGTATCATTTGCAAGTATACATTCATTCCAGTTGGTCCAACTGTAGGTGTGTTGCGGTAGTCAGGAAGCAGTCTTTGCCATTAAGTTGAATGTACAAGTCTTGTCTGTTGTTAAGTCCTGCAAAGTGTTCATACTGTAAGTATTGTAGTTATTGCATACAGTACCAGCTGTTTGATTATAACGTGCATCCTAGTTGTAGTTTTCATTAACAAATTTGGAGGTGTTGAAATTGCCATGTAAGATTGATATTGCTAATCATTAGCATGTACATGGCATATGTAATGTAAATTTGCATCGAGCTAGGGCATTTTGAAAAATGAAACTTTACTTTTGAATGTTTTTGGATCAGGTAATCTTGGCATAGAAAATTAAACTGGCATAGGGGTCTGTCTGCGCAGTGGGTCTGGGTTAGTTTTTACCTTATCCCTCACTTAAAGCATAAGTGAAGAATGCACTACTGACATGATAAAACCTGGTAAGCCCAAAAGAGAAAGAGATGATACAGTATTATAGGCTTACAAATGCTACCTGGTGGTTGTTTGAGCACATTGCAGCTGGTTCTGGTTTGTCCTACTCCTTAATGTAGGGCCATACAACTACACTATGAAGAAGGCTGCAGTTTCAAGAGCCAAAGAGCTCTGGGGTTGGACATGGAAATGTGGATGTTTTGTTAGAAAGAGCCTCTGCAGTTTATATTCCTTTGACTGTGTTTAACTAACTCCAAAGTAAACACACCAGCTTTTACTCTTCACTGTCAAAAAAAACAAAAAACATTATTCTGCCCTTGCAACTCATTTCCAGCGTGTGCAACTAGACAGGTAGTTAACAGCATGAAGAAACAGAAGCTTCAGGAGTTTTGTTGAGGATTGATGTTCTTTAGTTTCAATTATTTTCCTCCTCAGTTTTACTTCTTTACACTTCTTCCTTCATTTAGGTTTGTAAGACTGAAAACATCAACATAAAATAAATACTACAAAAATAAGTCCATTGTGTATATCATATAAATCATGTATTGTGTATTTTACCCAAATGAAATAGATTTAGTGTTAATATATTCACACAATATACGCTTATAGAAATCAAACAACATCCACAGCAAACATTGCACACAATGAATGTGGCTCATCACGATTAAATCTAAGGAGGAGCGTTGTCGGCCTCTACTGGTCAAATTCAGCGCTACATGTATTAAACGAGCTTTGATCACCAGGGAGTTTCTCAGCCAAAAAAACAACATGATCACGAATACAAAAGACATCACAAAGTCAGCAATTTCAACTCATTCATACTTTGATTTCTAGTTGCTGTTAAAAATAAAATGTTTAAGAATTAGTTAGATTTTTTTCAGGGTCGATACTGCCAATTTTGGTTTGAACGTGTAATCTTCTTCTACTCACCCCACTGCTGCTTCCTTAGGACACATATGCTTTTGATTGATTGATTGATACTTTTATTAGTAGATTGCACAGTTCAGTACATATTCCGTACAATTGACCACTAAATGGTAACACCCGAATAAGTTTTTCAACTTGTTTAAGTCGGGGTCCACGTTAATCAATTCATGGTACAAATATATACTGTCAGCATAATATAGTCATCACATAGGTTAATCATCATAGTATATACATTGAATTATTTACGTTATTTACAATCCGGGGGGTGGGATGAGGAGCTTTGGTTGATATCAGTACTTCAGTCATCAACAATTGCATCAACAGAGAAATGGACATTGAAACAGTGTAGGTCTTACTTAGTAGGATATGTACAGCCAGCAGAGAACATAGTGAGTTCAGATAGCATAAGAGCAAGTAAATACATTAGAAGTACATTTGATTATTTACATTAGGTTATTTATAATCAGGGGAGATGGGATGTGAATGGAGGAGGGTAATAGAAAAGGGTTGAAGTTGCCTGGAGGTGTTGTTTTAGAGCGGTTTTGAAGGAATATAGAGATGCACTTACTTTTACACCAGTTGGGAGTGCATTCCACATTGATGTGGCATAGAAAGAGAATGAGTTAAGACCTTTGTTAGATCGAAATCTGGGTTTAACGTGGTTTGTGGAGCTCCCCCTGGTGTTGTGGTTATGGCGGTTAAGGAAGTAGTTTGACATGTACTTCGGTATCAGGGAGGTGTAGCGGATTTTATAGACTAGGCTCAGTGCAAGTTGTTTTACTCTGTCCTCCACCCTGAGCCAGCCAATTTTGCCTCACCGTTGCCCCTAGCGGGGCGGTGGGAGTACTGCATGCATAAGCAACCCTAGTTTGAATAATTTCATCAAGCTTTTTTGGGTGATGTTTGGCAGGCCAAATACTGCAGTCACATGCAGGATTCTCACAAGAATACTGTAGGTGCCCCACATTTTGTGTAATAAAACACATGTAAAATGTCAACTATTGAATGACAGGGCGCAACATATTAAATCTTACCAACAAAATGTATTCCTAGCCTCTTACTGCTTCGACACTGATAAAAATATTATGCACTGTAAATATATATTTTTTTTAAAAGTCAATAGAGTTTATGGTAAAAAAGTAAGAGCTCAGTTGGGTGCGTTTGTGTGTGTGTAGCATGTAAAATTGTACCCAAGCAAGGACATGTTAGAAAGGAGTGTACAAAGGTCACTGACGTGTGTGCGTGCCTGCGTGCGTGCGTGCGTGTGTGTGTGTGTGTGTGTGTGTGTGTGTGTGTGTGCGCGCGCCCGCGCATGGGTCTCCAGAGTGTGTGGTAACAGGATCCAGGCTGATGTCCGCTCTCACCGTCTGGGCTCTCCATCTATTATTCACACACACACACACACACACACACGCACGCACGCACGCACGCACACACACTCGCACGCACACAGCGTTGAGTTGTGTATTCTCAGGTATTTCCTTAGAGCATGCGTGCAGCTTTATCTTCAGAGAAGCCAATCAAAGTCCTGAATGAACTACCCTGCTGTCCTGGTAAACAAGCTGGAAATGAGTATTGAGCGCACAGAAGAAGGCATGCTGATAAGCAGGAAGAGACAACTTGCGGTGTTGTTGAATGGCTGGAGAGGGGAGGGGTCCTCAAAGTCATGGCGTCACCTTGATGTCAGGAGTTCATTATCAGCTTCCTGTCTGAATGTGCTGCTGATTGATGGTCTGATGCAGATACAATCATCAGTATCAGACACAACGTGGGGGAGCGGTGTTCAAAGTCCGTCAGCAAGCTAACATCAGAAAATTTGGGCGAGGGTTGGAGTCCAGGTCGTTGTGGGAAACGAAACGCGATCTTTAAATGGCGAAAGGGTTATACTTGTATAGCGCTTTCTTACCTTCAAGGTACTCAAAGTACTTTGACAGTATTTCCACATTCACACAGTGATGGAGGGAGCTGCCATGCAAGGTCCTAACCACGACCCATCAGGAGCAAGGGTGAAGTGTCTTTCTCAAGGACGCAGCGGACATGACAATGTCCGTAAAAGGTGGGGATCGAACCAGGAACCCTCAGTTTGTTGGCACGGCCATCCGCCGTCTCGCCACGTCTTTAGAAGCGGGGTTCTTTTCATTGTTTGGACAAGCAACACAAAATGTTTTATTTTGCATTTTCTTGCTTTGCTTTTTGCCTGAGATCATTGCTGGAAAGTTGGAAAACATGCAAGTTGTGACTTCCAGCCAAAGACTTACATTTGGACATATTTATTACTTGTGCTGTGTACACACAGTACCTCACATAAGTGAGTACAGGCCTCACTTCCCAGCATTTTTGTTCCATCTTTTCAAGGAAAACTACTGTAGAAATGAATGAGCTTTAGTGTCTGTGTTCAGGCTGTGGAAGAGAAAGTATGGACCAGCCACTTAAAATGTGTCGACTCTAGTGAGCATAATTGTGGGGTGAGGGTAACACCATGGTCTCGGGCTACACGAGGGCTGCCAGGACTTTGGGGAACTGCGGTTCATACATGCATTGTGACATTCTGAAGCAGAAACTGTTTTTTCAAGAAGGTTTTTCACGATCTAGCACGCTTCCGAGGTGATCAAGTGCCATGCTGAAGGTCACCTCCAGGCCTGAATTGAATACCTGCAGAATTAACCCTTGTCAAACATCATCTGAGAGGAGTGCTTGTTTTTTTGGAAACCTGTTGCAAAAATGCTTGTTAAAGATCCTCAATGTGTGACAGGAGCACTTTGCTATTTTTGGGAATGTGCTGCAAATAGGCAGTCAGCAATCCTCTATGACAGGGGTCGGCAACCCAAAATGTTGAAAGAGCCATTTTGAAGTGAAGTGAATTATATTTATATAGCGCTTTTTCTCTAGTGACTCAAAACGCTTTCACATAGTGAAACCCAATATCTAAGTTACAATTCAAAGTTTTCAGGTACATTTTTATACTTAGTAAACTCATCCCACGGGTTGGATAAAACCTGTTTACCAGCTTGATCCAGCCCCCGGGCATTACATTTGACACCCCTGCTCTACGCCGACATAGGTACTGTTTAGAATAGAATAAAATAGAATAGAAAAGAATAGAAAGTACTTTATTGATCCCTGGGGGAAATTCAGTACCACAGTTCGCTCACAATAAACAATAATAATAATAAATAATATATGACATATATTATCTATATAATATATGAATAATATAAATATATTCTACATATATTTTACATGTAAGTGCAGTCAAGAAGGAACATATGCATTATACAGTCTGATGGCTGTCGGTATGAAGGACGAAACGAGTTGAGTTTATACCAAAAAGTTCTAGTTTGGTTTCATCTGACCACATGACAGTCTCCCAATCCTCTGCTGTATCATCCATGTATCCATTTTGGTATAAACTCAACTCGTCGTGTTTGGAGGGAGAAGAATACTGAGTTGCATCCCAAGAACACCATACCTACTGTGAAGCATGGGGGTGGAAACATCATGCTTTGGGGCTGTGTTTCTGCTAAGGGGACAGGACGATTGATCTGTGTTAAGGAAACAATGAATGGGGCCATGTTTGTGTATCAGTGAGAACTTTGAATGGTTGACCAAATACTTATTTTCCACCATAATTTACAAATAAATTCTTTAAAATTAACTACAATGTGAATTCCTGGATTTTTTTTTTTCACATTCTGTCTCTCATAGTTGAAGTGTACCTATGATGAAAATTACAGACCTCTGTCATCATTTTAAGTGGGAGAACTTGCACAATCGGTGGCTGACTAAATACTTTTTTTGCCCCACTGTATATGTACATATTGCATCATTGTGCCTCATTTGTAGGTAAGTCCTATTAATTCAATGTAATTCTCAAGACACACTATCTGTATGTAATATGTCTTTTAATTTTTTGCGGCTCCAGACGGATTTGTTTTTTGTATTTTTGGTCCAATATGGCTCTGGTATAGAATATGTTTATGCTGCCACTCCATAACATAGGACTGTTGACCCTGATTTGATGCGGGTTCCACTCCCAGCATATGAACATGTTGACTTGTTTAATGGCTCCCAAAGCTTTTTAACTTGCGCGCCTCGGCCCAGCAGTCATAAAAATAAAACATCAAATATAGTAATAGCTTGTGTGCCGATGTTGGAACACTCGTGTGGCCGCCAGGTTGCTGCACTAATAGACACACAGGTGGTGCCTTAAATTATGCTCTCCTCCTCCTCCTTGAGGCCCAGCCACTACTTGGCTCGTATCGGGAGTTTAAAAAAAAGAGAGGAAATAATTGGCCTGAAAGAAAAATGTGCATATCAGTTTTTTCCCCCCAGCCAAGTTGGTTATTGGTCAGCACCAAACAAAGCCCTTTAGGGGTGTGTGTGCGTGTGTGTGTGTGTGGGGGAGGGGGGGGGGGGTGTATTACCTGTCGCCCGCAACATCCTGCTGTGGCGCTAATGAGACGGTAAGGGAGGAATAATACGGTAAGACACACTCTTTGACATCAGGTAGTGATGAAATTGGGTGTACTGCTTTAAAAAAAAAACAGCAGGAAAAATCAAATGAATATCAAATGTCCGTATTTTATTGTGCCAAACGCAAAGTCTGGGCTCTTTTCTTTACGAGTTTTACATTTTCAGCATTCGGAAAAAGCTCATATAAAACATTTCTGGATGATTTGGATAAGCAGCGAACTGCTTACTAACTGCTATCTGTTTCTTCAGAGTATCCGGCCATGTGATTTATTAGGGATGTGGATATTGCCATAGATATAAAAGTAGATACACTATATTGCCAAAAGTATTTGGCCACCTGCCTTGACTCACACAACTTGAAGTGCCATCCCATTCCTAACCCATAGGGTTCAATACGACGTCAGTCCACCTTTTTCAACTATTAGAGTATGTCCCGCCCTGTAATTTCATTTGGCCCTTGAGGCAGTATGAAATTAACATTAGAGCTGGCCCTCCGGTATTAAATAGATTAGATAGTAATTTATTTATTCCGTCAGGAGAGTTCCTTCAGGAAAATTACAATTTTCAGCACAATCCCATTCAAGATCAGACAAACATTACAGGGAGACAGAACAGGATCGCTGACGGGTCTGCCGGCTTCCAGCGCCCCTTACAAAAAAAGATGACATACAGGTAAACGGGGGGTGGGAGAAAAGAATAAAAGATTAAAATAAAATAAAAAATCGGTCTTAGCCTGGGCCCTGGAGTGGGGGTGCAGACTGAGGCCAAGGGGAAAAAAAACAAAAAAACAACGACTCATAGCCATAGTACACATCCCTCTTACAATTGTGTAAGAGGGAAACATCAAACATCAAAGAACACAGAGGACATTAAAGACATTAAAGCAGCAGATACAACCAGACACTTCTACATACAGCTATGAATAAAAAGTAAAATAAACATATCCACTGTGGTGGCCTCTGCGGTGTTTCACGCCATTGTCCGCTGGGGAGGAGGGAGCATGGCCAGAGACAGAAGCAGACCCAACAAAGCAACCAAGACAGCCGACTCCACTCTCAGCCAGTGTCCAGTCCGCATGGATGAGCGAGGATACGTCCAAGGTGACTGAGGTGTCCGACACCTGCTCACCCAGTCAAGACACCGCAAAGCCTCTCCGTCCCAGCGCTCAGTGCTAGCTCCGCAGCCCTGTCCCCTCATCCGCATCTCCTCCAGTCCCTCCAAACCGACTCCGGTGTGGCAGACACCCAGCAGCTGGTCTCCATGGCCAAAAGGCTCCCGGGAGGCAGATCCAAAAGTCCACAAAAAAGCACCACAGAGGTCACGAAAGTGCCACCCCTTGTCACACAGTCCCAAAGGGTCCCGGACCAAAAGGCAAGAAAATATAATAACACATGAAAACAAGAGGGAAACACAAAAGGATGACACGAGCACAGAGCTCCTGCCAACAGCAGCCACTACAGCAGCGCCATCTTGGAAAAAAAAAAAAGAAAAAAAAAAAAGACAAAAATACTTAAACTTAAAAAAAAATTATAACACCGCATTTACCGCTAATACTCATACATGCCAACCCTCCCGATTTTCCCGGACTCCCAAATTTCAGTGCCCCTCCAGAAAATCTCCCGGGGTAACCATTCTTCCGAATTTCTCCCCATTTCCACCCGGACGACAATATTGGTAGGCGTGCCTAAATGGCACTGCCTTTAGCGTCCTCTACAACCTGTCGTCTCGTCCGCTTTTCCTACATAAAAATAGCGTGCCAACCCAGTCACATAATATATGCGGCTTTTACACACACACGCACACAAGTGAAGGCCGTATAAACAACTTTAACAATTTTACAAATATGCACCACACTGTGAACAAATACCCAGAAACCCTTGCAGCACTAACTCTTCCAGGACGCTACAATATACACCCCCCCTCCCCCCTCAAGGAATAATTAACGTTTTACTCATGCACTTTCTCTTGCTACTTCTAGGCTTGAATGTTTGATTCATTCATTATTGTTATTTTATTTGCAAATGTATTATTAGCCTGTGGAAAAAGTTTATTTTGATATTTACCTCAGAGGGCTGCAAATAGAAAAGAGGCATTCAATTTTTATTTAAATTGTATTTGATATGCCATTGATATTTTTGAATTATTATTATTACTATTATTTAAAACTCGATTTTACATGTCACTATAAAGTTATATAAGCCTTGCTTGTTCAATATTCATTGCAAAACTTGTTTGAGTCCCTATTAAAAGGTTAATTGGTTCAACCTTGGCCCGTGGCTTTGTTCAGTTTTAAAATGTTGGCCCACTCTGTATTTGTGTTTGACACCACTGTATTAGAGCTTCAACTCTTCTGGGAAGGCTGTCCACAAGGTTGCAGAGTGTGTTTATAGGCATTTTCGACTATTCTTCCGAAAGCGCATCGATGTTGGTCGAGAAGGCCTGGCTCTCAGTCTCCACACTGCAAAAAGTCAGTGTTCAAAAACAAGAAAAAAAATACAAAAATTAGAGGTATTTTATTCAAACTAAGCAAAATGATCTGCCAATAGAACAAGAAAAATTGGCTTGTCAAGACTTTCCAAAACAAGTATAATGAGCTAATCTCAATGAGCCCGAAAATACCTTAAAATAAGTATATTCTCACTAATAACACGTGCACTTTTCTTGGTAGAAAAAAAAAGTGAGATCCTTTTGCTCAATATTTTGACAATTTTTCTTAAATTGGGACGGCGTGGCGCAGTGGGAGAGTGGCCGTGCGCAACCCGAGCGTCCCTGGTTCAAATCCCACCTAGTACCAACCTCGTCACGTCCGTTGCGTCCTGAGCAAGACACTTCACCCTTGCTCCTGATGGGTGCTGGTTGGCGCCTTGCATGGCAGCTCCCTCCATCAGTGTGTGAATGTGTGTGTGAATGGGTAAATGTGGAAGTAGTGTCAAAGCGCTTTGAGTACGTTGAAGGTAGAAAAGCGCCATACAAGTACAACCCATTTATCATTTATTTATTTATTTGAATTAAGTAAATGCTAGTCCCATTATCTTGATATAATGATATGCGCTCGGCATCATGTTTTTTTTTTCATGCTTGAAGTAAGAACTTGTTGCTTTAAAAAAGTACTTTTATACTTGTGAGTGTTAATGACACAGCTTTGCATCAGTTGATATTCTAGTTTCAAGCATGTTTTACTCAATATAGGTCATACAATCTCAGCAACAAGCTGTAATATCTTACTGAGATCATTTAGGACCAAAACCCTTAAAACAAGTAAAACACTCTAACATAAAATCTGCTTAGTGAGAATAATTATCTTATTAGATGAAAAATAAGCAAATATCACCGTTATTTTAGATATTTCATCAGTTTTTGCAGTGGATTCTAATTCATCCCAAAGGTGTGCTATCCGGTTCAGGTCAGGACTCTGTGCAGGCCAGTCAAGTTCATCCACACCAGACTTTGTCATCCATTTCTTTCTGGACCTTGCTTTGTTGGAAGAGGAAGGGGCCAACTCCAAATTGGGAGCATGGAATTGTCCAAAGTGTTTCGGTATCCTGGAACATTCAAAGTTCCTTTCCAAGCCCAAGTCCCGGTAAAAACAACCCCACACCGGTATTTGTCCCTCACCAAATTTCACACTCGGCACAATGCAATCCGAAATGTACCGTACCTGGCAACCTTCAAACCCATACTGGTCCATCAGATTGCCAGATGGAAAAGCGTGATTCATCCCTCCAGAGAAGGCGTCTCCACTGCTCTGGAGTCCAGTGGCGACGTGCTTTACACCACTGCATCCCACGCTTTGCATTGGACTTGGTGATGTATGGCTTACATGCAGCTGCTCGGCCAGGGAAACCCATTCCATGAAGCTCTCTGCGTACTGTACGTGGGCTAATTGGAAGGTCACATGAAGTTTGGAGCTCTGTAGCAACTGACTGTGCAGAAAGTCGGCGACCTCTTTGCACCATGCTTTTCAGCATCCGCCCACCCCTCTCTGTCAGTTTACATGGCCTACCACTTGGTGGCTGACTTGCTGTTGTTCCAAAAATCTTTCATTTTTTTATAATAAAGCCAAAAGCCAAAACCTTAAAACTCATTTGTATACTCTAGCCTTTAAATAGACTCCCTTTTTAGACCAGTTGATCTGCCGTTTCTTTTCTTTTTCTTCTATGTCCCACTCTCCCTTGTGGAGGGGGTCCGGTCCGATCCGGTGGCCATGTACTGCTTGCCTGTGTATCGGCTGGGGACATCTCTGCGCTGCTGATCCGCCTCCGCTTGGGATGGTTTCCTGCTGGCTCCGCTGTGAACGGGACTCTCGCTGCTGTGTTGGATCCGCTTTGGACTGGACTCTCGCGACTGTGTTGGATCCATTATGGATTGAACTTTCACAGTATCATGTTGGACCCACTCGACATCCATTGCTTTCCTCCTCTCTAAGGTTCTCATAGTCATCATTGTCACCGACGTCCCACTGGGTGTGAGTTTTCCTTGCCCTTATGTGGGCCTACCGAGGATGTCGTAGTGGTTTGTGCAGCCCTTTGAGACACTAGTGATTTAGGGCTATATAAGTAAACATTGATTGATTGATTGAAAAGTGGACTTTGGAATATTTAGGAAAGAGGAAATTTCATGAATGGATTTGTTGCACAGGTGGCATCCTATGACAGTTCCACGCTGGAAATCACTGGAACCGGCCCGTTCTTTCACAAATGTTCGTAGGAACAGTCTCCATGCCTAAGTGCTTGATTGTATACACCTGTGTGGGCCAAGTGATTAGGACACCTGATTCTGATCATTTGGATGGGTGGTCAAATACTTTTGGCCATACAGTATATGTCAGCTCCCTGTAGCACATATGCTAAGCAACGTGCCTACAAAGCTGCCATCTTATTGGGGGCCACTTTTCCATTCAAGGCAATACAATTCCTTGTATACTGAAAATAATGAGCCTGAAGACTGACCTATCCACCTTAAAGGCCTACTGAAATGAGATTTTCTTATTTAAACGGGGATAGCAGGTCCATTCTATGTGTCATACTTGATCATTTCGCGATATTGCCATATTTTTGCTAAAAGGATTTAGTAGAGAACACCCGCGATAAAGTTCACAACTTTTGCTTGCTAACAGAAAAGCTCTGCCTCTACTTGACGTCACATGTTGATGGCTCCTCATATATTCACATTGATTTTAATGGGAGCCTCCAACAGAAACAGCTATTCGGACCGAGAAAACGACAATTTCCCCATTAATTTGAGCGAGGATGAAAGATTCGTCTTTGAGGATATTGATAGCGACGGACTAGAAAAAATTAAAAATAAAAGCTATTGCATTGGGACGGATTCAGATGTTTTTAGACACATTGACTAGGATAATTCTGTGAAATTCCTTATCTTTACAATGTGCTGCTGGTGTTTTAGTGAGTTTAAAGGCCTACTGAAACCCACTACTACCCACCACGCAGTCTGATAGTTTATATATCAATGATGAAATATTAACATTGCAACACATGCCAATACGGCCTTTTTAGTTTTCTAAATTGCAATTTTAAATTTCCCGGGAGTTTCTTGTTGAAAACGTTGTGTAATGATGACGTTTACGCAAGACATCACGGGCTGTTAGGAATATGAGCGCTGCGCACACACACAGCTAAAAGTCGTCTGCTTTAACGGCACAATTACACAGTTTTTTGGACATCTGTGTTGCTGAATCTTTTGCAATTTGTTCAATTAATCATGGGAAAGTCACAGTAGAAAGATGGAGTTAGGAAGCTTTAGCCTTTAGCCACACAAACACACGGTGATTCCTTGTTTAAAATTCCTGGAGGTGAAACTTTCCTATGGATCAGAGCGCGGTCAAGCCAACATGGATCCCGACCGAATGTCAACCAGCAGGTTTCGGTGAGAAAATTGTGGTTAAAAAGTCCGTTCTTACCGGAGAAAAGCTGAGCTTGTGCCGTCCATAGCTGCCGTCGACTCCCCTGAGACATTGGCGTCAAGACTCACTAAAACACTAGCAACACAATAGAAAGATAAGGGATTTCCCAGAGTTAACCTAGTGTTTAAATCATCGGAATCCATCCCAATGCAATCGCGTTTTTTTTTAAATTTAACTTTTTTTTTTCTCTAGTTGGTCGCTATCAATATCCTCAAACACAAATCTTTCAGCCTCGCTCAAATTAATGGGGAAATTGTCGTTTTCTCGGTCCGAATAGCTGTTTCTGTTGGAGGCTCCTATTACAAACAATGGGAATATGTGAGGAGCCCCCACAAGTGTGACGTCATCGTCTTCGACTTCCGGTAGAGGCAGGGCTTTTCTGTTAGCACCGAAAGTTGCGAACTTTATCGTGGATGTTCTCTACTAAATCTTTTCAGCAAAAATATGGCAATATCGCGAAATGATCAGGTATGACACATAGAATGGACCTGCTATCCCCGTTTAAATAAGAAAATCTCATTTCAGTAGGCCTTTGACAATACCTGGTAGTCGGAGGTGTGTGTCCACGAGTGTCTTGAGGCCAGTGTCTCAGGGAAGTCGACGGCAGCTTTATGGACGGCGCAAGCTCAGCTGATCTCCGGTAAGAAGCGACTTTTTACCACAATTTTCTCACCGAAACCTGCTGGTTGACATTCGGTTGGGATCCATGTTCGCTGTGATCCATAGTAAAGTTTCACAAGGAATCACCTTGTGTTTGTGTGGCTAAAGGCTAAAGCTTCCCAAATCCATCTTTCTACCTTGACTTCTCCAATATTAATTGAACAAATTACAAAGAATTCGGCAACACAGATCTCCAAAATACTGTGTAATTAAAGCAGACCACTTTTAGCTGTGTGTGTGCGCAGCGCTCATATTTCCTAACAGCCCGTGACGTCACGCGTACACGTCATCATTACGCGACGTTTTCAAGAAGAAACTCCCGGGAAATTTAAAATTGCAATTTAGTAAACTAAAAAGGCCGTATTGGCATGTTTCGCAATGTTAATATTTCATCATTGATATATAAACTATCAGACTGCGTGGTGGGTAGTAGTGGGTTTCAGTAGGCCTTTAAACTCATCCAGCTATACTTTTAATGAGCTTTCCAAAAGCTTGGAGCGTAAAACGTGGAAAGAAAACACGCCAAAATGTTGCATTTGGCGCCATAAAAGCGCATCAATTTGATGGGTTGGGGGAAAAAAAACGTGTGTGAGCCTGCAGGTGGTTCTGCCAAAAACAGGAGGACATATTTGAGATAGAACTTCCCCTATCGCTGCAGGGCGGCGATAGCAGGGAGACCTGCCACTCACCTCCTGAAAACGAGGAGGCGGCGGCTGCAGAAAGGAGACGGGAAGCCTCCAGACACTTGTCCCCTTTCACGTCCGACACCGACAACCCTCGGAGGAACATGGAGTCCGCCTCCCGCCTCAGCGTCACAGCAGGGCGGCGGTGGATAAGGTTAGATTAACAGGCCTGACGCAGACCTGCAGGCCAGCGCGCCTTTAATGCCACGGCGGTCAGTCAACAAGATGACGGTTCCCCCGTGGCGCCTTCTGACGCCGTGTCACATCCCGAATGACAGGTGATGGACACCTGTGAGGAAAAACATAAGCTAGCTTCATGCTGAAATTGTTTTTTCTCCGCCACTCACAGGCCGCCTGCTCTAAATAAGACCAAGAAGCCTAAAGGTCATGTTGGCTAGATTAGGCTCTGCTGCAGTGACATTTTCATTTTTAAAAAGTGTGGAAGGAAAATAAATTAAATTATTGCTGAGCTGAAGAAATAAAACAAACAGTGACGCACAAACTAACCCCCTCACTTGTCCACCATGTTTAATATTCAATAGTAAATTATAACAATCTTTACAAGTGGGAAGATGTTAATAAGAAGTGTGTGTGTGTGTCTGTGTGTGTGTGTGTGTGTGTGTGTGTGTGTGTGTGTGTGTGTGTGTGTGTGTGTGTGTGTGTGTGTGTGTGTGTGTGTGTGCCTGTGTGCGTGCGTGGGACATCTATTGTAACTACATGACGTAAAATTAAGACAAAATGTGAATTTTTCTTGTAATATTTATCATTTATTCTTCTAACATCAGACATTTTATTCTCTTAGTATCATAAGAATATTGCTGTACTGCTGCAATGTTTTTTTTCTAGTACTATTTCATCTTTTTTCTGGTAATATATCTAACATTAGACATATTTCTCTTATTATTAAGTGGAGAGCTGCAGTGATTTTTCCGTTAATATCTGATCTTTTTTTCCTTTAATGTTTCTCATTTATTCTTCTAACATTAGACATTTTACTCTCTTAATGTTATAACTTTATTGCTGAACACGGCAACATTTTTTTCCGGTAATAGTTCATCTTTTTCCTTGTCATATTTGGTCATTTTTTGTAATATTTGTATTTATTATTTTAACTTTAGGCATTTTTTTCTTCTTAATACAACTTTTTAATTTTTTGTAGTGCCGCAATCTTTTTTTGGGTAATATTTCATACGTTTCTATTAACATTATGATTATTTTCTCTCCAAAAATGACTTTTCCCCTTATGAAGTTTTAACTTTTTTTTTTAATATTACGAATTCTTATGACTTATTACTTTACATGACGTAAAAGTGAAAGCAAATGTGAATTTGGTTGCTGTTTACAGATATACAAAGTATTTTACTTGTAATATTTATCATTTATTCTTCTGACATCAGACATTTTGTTCTCTTAGTATCATAAGAATATTGCTGTACTGCTGCAATGTTTTTTTCTAGTACTATTTCATCTTTTTTCTGGTAATATATCTAACATTAGACATATTTCTCTTATTATTAAGTGGAGAGCTGCAGTGATTTTTCCGTTAATATCTGATCTTTTTTTCCTTTAATGTTTCTCATTTATTCTTCTAACATTAGACATTTTACTCTCTTAATGTTATAACTTTATTGCTGAACACGGCACATTTTTTTTCCGGTAATAGTTCATCTTTTTCCTTGTCATATTTAGTCATTTTTTGTAATATTTGTATTTATTATTTTAACTTTAGGCATTTTTTTCTTCTTAATACAACTTTTAAATTTTTTGTAGTGCCGCAATCTTTTTTTGGGTAATATTTCATACGTTTCTATTAACATTATGATTATTTTCTCTCCAAAAATGACTTTTCCCCTTATGAAGTTTTAACTTTTTTTTTTAATACTACGAATTCTTATGACTTATTACTTTACATGACGTAAAAGTGAAAGAAAATGTGAATTTGGTTGCTGTTTACAGATATACAAAGTATTTTACTTGTAATATTTATCATTTATTCTTCTAACATCAGACATTTTATTCTCTTAGTATCATAAGAATATTGCTGTACTACTGCAATGTTTTTTTTCTAGTACTATTTCATCTTTTTTCTGGTAATATATCTAACATTAGACATATTTCTCTTATTATTAAGTGGAGAGCTGCAGTGATTTTTCCGTTAATATCTGATCTTTTTTTCCTTTAATGTTTCTCATTTATTCTTCTAACATTAGACATTTTACTCTCTTAATGTTATAACTTTATTGCTGAACACGGCAACATTTTTTTTCCGGTAATAGTTAATCTTTTTCCTTGTCATATTTAATCTTTTTTCTTGTCATATTTAGTCATTTTTTGTAATGTTTGTATTTACTATTTTAACTTTAGGCATTTGTTTCTTCTTAATACAACTTTATTTTTTGTGGTGTTGCAATTTTTTGGGGGTAATATTTCAAACGTTTCTATTAACATTATGATAATTTTTTTCTCCAAAAATGACTATTCCCCTTATGACATTTAATTTTTTTTTTTTTTTAATCTTACGAATTCTTATGGCTTATTACTTTACAAGTATTTTATCTGTTATTATGGCTTTAGTCCATGTAATATTTTGGACTTATTGGGACCAAAAAAAGGGACAAGCGGTAGAAAATGGATGGATGGTTGATCTAATGACTAACTATTAACATACAAACATGTTAAATAACTTTTAGTAATATTTTAAATCTATTATAGTAACCCTAAGACTGTTTTCTCCTTAAAATGTAAACTGTCACGATTGGGGGGGGGGGGGGGTTGCAGCTAGCTGCGGGGTTGTTCTCCCAGGAAAGCAGACGGACTACTCATGACATGGCGTTTAGGCAAAAACATGATTTAATTTTAAGTAAAAAAAAGGTACAAACAAAAAGCGCTCACAGCGGAGGCACAACTTGGGTAAAGAAACAAAACTAACACTTTAACACAAACAACACTTACTGTGACTTGAATAGAACAGCATGAACTTTGGCATGAAAAACGAGTATGATTTACTGTGGCAAAAACAGAGCACGGAACGAACACAATGACGCCAGGGTGACTGACTGGCAAAGACGAGCTTAAATACTGCCTCTGATTAGTGCTCGGGAAGCAGGTGAGCGGGCGAGCACTAATCAGAGACAGGTGGACACAATGAGTAACCATGGCGACAAAACAAGGGAGTGAAAAAAAAACAGGACCTTAAAGAGTCCAAAGGTCAACAGAACATAGCTAAACCTGACATGATCAAAAAGACATGACATAAACAAATGAGTTCCTCAACAAACACGACAGCATGTCTCTATTATAACAATGTAAATTACACACCCAAATATTATAATAGGCCATTTTGTCTGACACATCCATGCGCTAATACTCTCAGATTAGTGTCACATCATGCAGCCATCTTCCCTGAAGCTAACGTGACTGACACTGATCCAAACTTTTCATGGAGTAGGACACATTTTTCCAATCAGACATCTGCCATTGTATTACCGTCTGATTGAGTGGAGGGCGTTGAGAGACGCCGTTGATGCGTCACAGCTGGTGTTCCTCACCGTCGTCTACCTGACTGACAAGCTAAGTTTGGTTGACAAAGACGCTCGTAACAGTCACTCGCTTTTTTTTTTTTTTTTTTTGACAAAGAGGGCGAGGATACTACTCTGCTGCCAAAGCGAGCTGGCGCCAGAATCATTGTTGTGTGAATGAACACCAGTCATGCAAATATGCAGTGTGATATCAACATTTAGCGGAAAATCATACAAAATAATTTCAACCCTTGCATTTATGATTTTAAATGAGCCATTTTCCTGCAACCCTACTATATAAAACTTCTAGTTTGACTTATAGTACATGTGTGCACACAATACAAAGGAAGGGTCAAGTTCTTATTTCAAATATTGCCAGCATACTTGCCAACTTTGAGACCTCCGAGGGGCGTTGTTAAGAGGGGAGGAGTATAATTCACCAACTCGAGTATTTCATATATATATATATATATATATATATATATATATATATGTATATATATATATATACGTGTATGTAATACTTGACTTTCAGTGAATTCTAGCTATATATATTTATAAATAAAATAAATAGTTGAATTTCCGACGGCAACTATCAAATTAATCACATTAATAAAAACACAGTTGTTCTACTAACTGTACTGTGCTTGCTGGTTACTAAAAAAAAAAAAAAAAAACACTTAACTTTCACTATTTGAGTAACCTTTGTTCTGCCATTTGCGTATTGGCGAGCGATCTCCGAATCCGGAAACATATATCACGGATTTGTTGTAGACATCCGCAAATGAGAACGGGATGTTCCTTCCAGCTATTGTCATAGCCATCTTTTTCTTAGCATAAGTTACACCATCGGGTCTCCATTTTGCGAGGTGGCCCATAATACTGGGTTGTGAAGGATGCTGCGCTGCGGACGCTTTGTGCTTCGCTGACCGTTCATGACTGAGTATATCCGTTGAGCCACCGTGTTCAATGGAGAAGTCTGTTCTACAAAATTTACAGGCAACATACCCCTTCACCTTCGAACTCTCCTGGATAAACTGAAATTGATGTTTCCAATCGTTCTGGAACTTGCAAGCGTATTTCTTCCTTTTGCTCGTCGACGGTGTAATATATTGGGTTGGAGTCAATAACCAGGCGACGTGATGAAGTTACGTCTCTTTACTGTGGGCTTCAGAACAGACTCCCTAATGCATGTTCCTTGACTGCACTTAAATGTAGAATATATGTAGAATATATTTACATTCTATCCTATTCTATGTACAGTAAATGGCAGTATTGTCCTGTTTAAGAGGGTCACTACATTACTGAGTCAGGTTCTCATGGAGCTGGAAGGGGCGCGGCCTCCAGCTCCGCCTGAATTTCGTGAGAAAATTTGTCCCGGGAGGTTTTCAGGAGAGGCGCTGAATTTCGGGAGTCTCCCGGAGTGTTGGCAAGTATGATTGCCATATAATTGTTGTGTTTCACATAAAAATGTGCTCATATCCAATCAAATACCAATGTCCTTTGCAGTGGACTTTTTTTGTGTGTATTTTTTGTCAGAGATACAAATTTGTGGGTAAAACAGGATCAATAATTCAAAAAATAGATCAATACATGCTCATTTCAATATCAGCAGTACATAATATTGCACACCACCTTTTCCTTGGCAAATTGATTTTTTCCATATATTTATTTATTTGTGGAAGTCTGTCACAAATGCGGAAATGGCGCCTCCGGTCTGCCCTTGCGCATAAAGAAATGCTAATAGATGTGTGTCAGTGTAGCATAACTCAGAGAATAAGCAGAGAAGATCTGGGATGCACTTTCGCCACTTTGTCGCTATATTTAGCCAGGAGAGGTACATTTTCAAAATGAAAGAGCGGTATATCTTGCATTTATTCACTAATCATATATACCAGCGGTTACCAAAAGATTTGCCACGCAAGTGAGAGCGTAAATCCGCCACCACAAGCCCAGGGACTGTGCAGAAAAGCTCCTGAAGTGAAGTGAAGTGATTTATATTTATATAGCGCTTTTTCTCTAGTGACTCAAAGCGCTTTACATAGTGAAACCCAATATCTAATTTTTACACTTAAACCAGTGTGGGTGGCACTGGGAGCAGCTGGGTAAAGTGTCTTGCCCAAGGACACAACGGCAGGGACTAGGATGGCGGAAGCGGGGATCGAACCTGCAACCCTCAAGTTGCTGGCACGCCCGCTCTAGCAACCGAGCTATACCTGAGGTGTGCAAGCCAACTTTGATCACTTCCATAACTGCTGGAAAAAAACACAGATTAGAGACACTCTTCTGTTGTTCGGCAACTGTTTGAACACCACTGTTTTACTTATTTTACTAGGAAAGCAAAGTGTGGCCCTGGGGCCATTTGCTGAACGCACCTCTTCTTTATGGCACATTGGAGTAATACACTAAACAAAACAAAACAAAACAAAAAAAACAGTAGAAAATATAGCAAAAAAGTCATAACGTAATGAGAAAAGGCTGAAATGTTGATACTAAAAATGGATATAAACACAAAGGCCTACTGAAATTGGATTTTCTTATTCAAACTGGGATAGCAGGTCCATTCTATGTGTCATACTTGATCATTTCGCGATATTGCCATATTTTTGCTGAAAGGATTTAGTAGAGAACATCGACGATAAAGTTTGCAACTTTTGGTCGCTAATAGAAAAGCCCTGCCTTTACCGGAAGTATGTGCGCGTGATGTCACAAGTTGCAGGGCTCCACACATCCTCACATTGTTTATAATGGGAGCCACCAGCAGTAAGAGCAATTCGGACCGAGAAAGCGAAAACTTCCCCATTAATTTGAGCGAGGATGAAAGATTTGTGATTTAGGATATTGATAATGAAGGACGAGAAAAAAAAAGAAAAAAAAAAGCGACGGCTCCGAGCGGCGGCAGTGTGAGCGTTTCAGGTGTAATTAGACACATTTACTGGGTTAATTCTTGAAGATCCCTTTTCTGCTTATTGTTTCAATAGTGTTTTAGTGAGATTTTAAAGATTGTAAAGACATACCTCGAGGTCGGATGGCTGCGGTGAACACTCAGTGTCTCAGAGTGAAGCCGAGGAGCCACGCTCACAGCTGCCTTTTAAACAGCTGCTGCAGGACGACGAATAATCCAATGATTTCTCCGGTAAGATATATATCACAATTTCCCCATCCAAAAACATGCTTGTTGACGTAGAGAAAACATGTTCGCTTGACCGCTCTGAGTTAAAAACAAACAAAGAAACACCGGCTGTGTCCCGGTGCTAAAGACAGTTGCAATACACTGCTTTCCACCAACAGCATTCTTTTTTATAATCTCCATTATTAAATTGCAAAAGATTCAGCAACACAGATGTCCAAAATACTGTGTAATTACGCCATGAACAAAGACGACTTGTAGCCGTGTTTGGTGCAGCGTTAATATTCCCTTACAGTCGGTGACGTCACGCGTACTCGTCATCATTCCGTGACGTTTTCAACAAGAAACTCGCGGGAAATTTAAAATTGCAATTTAGTAAACTAAAAAGGCCGTTTTGGCATGTGTTGGAATGTTAATATTTCATCATTGATATATAAACTATCAGACTGTGTGGTCGGTAGTAGTGGGTTTCAGTAGGACTTTAAATATAAATGATAAATAAATGGGTTGTACTTGTATAGCGCTTTTCTACCTTCAAGGTACTCAAAGCGCTTTGACACTACTTCCACATTTACCCATTCACACACACATTCACACACTGATGGAGGGAGCTGCCATGCAAGGCGCCAACCAGCACCCATCAGGAGCAAGGGTGAAGTGTCTTGCTCAGGACACAACGGACGTGACGAGGTTGGTACTAGGTGGGAATTGAACCGGGGACGCTCGGGTTGCGCACGGCCACTCTCCCCACTGCGCCACGCCGTCCCTAATAATATGTTTTATCCTTTGTATTATTATTATTTTGTTACAAAATACATCACATTACAACCATATTGAAATAATGTTCAAAATGAATATTGTTTGATTTATATACTTGAAGACTCCATGTCAATCCTGTTCTTTTTAAAACGTAAAATATCCGTCTATTGTTGTTATTTATGAAAGCTCATATTTAAAAGCACAGTATCGTTTGTTTTGATATAGAAAGAGGTTATATAACACTGCCGTTCTTTTTTGAATGTATAAGTTACCTCTTAGCAGGTCATTTTGATATTTGAATTATGTGCAAAAAAATGTTGAAGCACAGTGATCTTTAATACTTTTGGCGCTTTGAAACACTTTTTAACAAAGTACTGAACTTGAAAGTTCATTGGTTCAGTTTTTTTTATTTTAATGCTGGTATCGAGAAAGTATTGAGAATCGTGGCGGTTTGTCACGCCTGTGGATTATGTTGTGTTTTTGTTATGATTGGTCATGTTAGGTTTTGCTTTTTTGGACATTCAGTTCTGCCTTTGCACTTCCTGGTTTGTTTTCGTTACCATGCCAACTCATTAGTTTCAGCTGTCATGTCACGCACCTGTTCCATCACTGATTATGTCACTGCTATTTAAGCCTTTCTGGTTCGGTTCTTCGTCCTGGCATCTTCACACACACCCTACCCATCCTGTTCCTACCTTCATGCCCTCGTCCACAGTTCCATGTCGTGTAAGTTTTTGTTTATAGTTCATAGTCAATTGCCTTTGTGCTAAGTCTTTTGTGTATGTCCATTATTCATGCCATCGAGCAAGTGTTTTTGTTTCCTGCTTGTATTTTGTAGCCAAGTTTTGTACCGCCACTGTGAGCGCTTTTTGTTTGTCTTTTGTTAGTTATGGTATTAAATAAAAAGATGTACTCACACTCACGCCTCGCTCGTGCTAATCATCCTCTGCGTTGAAGAAACAACCTTAATCCAAGCTAAAGTTTGACACAGTTCAAAGATATTGTATCGACAACTGAAATGCTGTTATTGTGACAACACTCGCTACACTCGCTGGGGACGGCGTGGCGCAGTGGAAGAGTGGCCGTGCGCAACCCGAGGGTCCCTGGTTCAAATCCCACCTAGTACCAACCTCGTCACGTCCGTTGTGTCCTGAGCAAGACACTTCACCCTTGCTCCTGATGGGTGCTGGTTGGCGCCTTGCATGGCAGCTCCCTCCATCAGTGTGTGAATGTGTGTGTGAATGGGTAAATGTGGAAGTAATGTCAAAGCGCTTTGAGTACCTTGAAGGTAGAAAAGCGCTATACAAGTACAACCCATTTATTTATTTATTTACAATATATCCTTCCATTTTTTAACCTAGAATTCATATCCTGTCGCTATGATCATTGCGTATCTACACTTTAGTTTTCCAAACATGGATGTGCTCATATTATTCTGAAAACCAGCATCCTCTGCAGTGGACATTTATTTATGTCGGATACAAATTTTATAAAAAAAAAAAATAGCACTGCAGACCTAGTTCTCAGGAGGTTTTTAGTTTTAATATTACTGTACAATTATGTCCCTCCTTTTTGCCACACAGCATTCATCTCCTGCTGCTTCAGTTATTGTTTGGGTTCTCAGTCTTGCATTTGGAGCCTGTGGCAAATTGATTCCATGCAAGTGCGCTTCGTTTGCAATGTGGGTTTTTTTTTGTGTGTTTTTTTGCTGCCAAAATCTGCAGCGCAGCAAGAGTGCAATCCTGTGGCTTTCACACCGGAATGACTTCCCCTCTTCTCTATCGTGCCTTCTGCTAGCCACAGTGAGGAAAATAAAATAGTCGTTTTTTATTTGTTTTATGTGAAAAAAATAACCATCTGCACGAGTGCAAGTCAGTCCGTGACACATTCTGCCCTGTTGGGGGGCGTTAGCCTCTTAAATACTGAAAGTCTTGGAAAACTATTAGTGTTTCTGTTGGCATCAACAAGCAAGTGTTGATGTTAGTGTCGTCATTGCCAGTAGGAGGCGATATAGTTGATATCGTCTGATACACACACACACACGTACTCTCTACCAGGTGTTTTTCAACCTTTTTTTGAGCCAAGGAACATTTTTTTCATTGGAAAAATCCCGAGGCACATCACTAGCAGAAAACATAAAAAAATGAAACTCAGCAGGTGATATTGACGTAAAAAGTAGTTCTCGCAATTGTTGTATATAAATTCAAACCATAACCAACCATGCATCACTATGGCTCTTGTCTCAAAGTAGGTGTACTGTCACGACCAGTCACATCAAGCCGAGTTTTTGGCTGTTTTCTTGTGTGTAGCTTTTCGTATTTTGGTGTTAATTGTCATGTCATGTACGGCTGTACTTTGTGGACGCCGTCTGCTGCTCCACAAGCTGTAAGTCTTTGCTGTCATCCAGCATTCTGTTTTTGTTTACTTTGCAGCGGGTTCAGTTTTAGTTTTGTTTTGCATACCCATCCCTAAGCTTCGATGCCTTTTCTTAGCGGCACTCGCCTTTTGTTTATTTTTCGTTTAAGCAATAGACACCTTTTACCTGCACGCTGCCTCCCACTGCCCTCTGTATATTGTGATCAAGACAAACCATGTTTCCGACATCCACAAAACAATTAGATACCTGCTGCCACCTACTGATATGGAAGAATATTACACGGTTACTCTGCCGCGCTCTAGATAGCACCGACACTAAACAACGGCATATTATAACTATATATTTGTGACAGACTTCTCAAGCTGTCGTGCGGGTTCTAAGGACCGTCAAGGAAGGACATAGCGGCGGCAGGTTTAGATTTCTTTATTTTTCAATAAAGACTGCTTTCCAGCTGCTCGGTCTTCCACTCACTCTTCCGCTTGCCTTTATGCTTCGGGCGTCGCCGCCTCTCTCGCGCTCTCAGTCGTCCTCTCTCCCTGACGTTCACAGCTGTCGCCCTTTTATACAGTGCGAGAGGATTACTCAATTGACCCGAGGTGTTTGATCCACGCGCCTGATCTTGATTGCGGTGTCGCTCATGGTGCGCCCCGCCTCGCCGTGCACGCCACCTCGCCACCATCTTGGGCCCTGCCTCGCTGTCGGACTGCCGGCCACGCCTCCCTGCCGCCATCTTGGGCTGGGCTACAGTGTGCCCTGCCTCGCTGTCGGACTGCCTGCCCAACCTCTCCACAATATTTTTAACCTAATTAGGTGAAATGACATCATCTCCCACGGCACACCAGACAGTATCTCACGGTACACTAGTGTGCCGGGGCACATTGGTTGAAAAACACCGCTTTATACGATGCCAATATTTCCCATTCATGTTTGTGTTTGGATGAACCATTATTAGGCATGCGGATGTCTCACCTTCCCGCCGCAAGATGAAGTGGGTGTTGGCGGCCCCTATTGTGTCGCGCTAATGTGATAGCAGAGATTAGCATTGTAATCCATTTAGCATAGAGCGGCTAATCCCCTTCGTTGGCGCTAAAAAGGAATCAGATAATGCTGGCTGCCACCACTGCGGCTGCCTTAATGGTTCTGAGGCGCCAACGTCGGGATGTGGTCCTGATTATGACTGAGACGGCACCCAAATTTGCTGACTGAGAGAGCGTAATTACCCATAAAGGGATTCACCTGTGTTCACCACCATTTACTTGGCGTCCAATTATCTCTGTTTTTTTTACCCGTGACACCCAAAGCGCAGAGGAGTGTGTTTCACACAACTATAGCCCACGAGTGCCGAAAGTTGCTCGGGTGTCCGAGAAGGAAGAAACATAAAGCGACCCCTTTTTTCATGTCACAGCAATTCCTCATAGTTTGTTCACTTCCTGTGTTGAATGATTGATTGATTGAGACTTTTATTAGTAGATTGCACAGTACAGTACATATTCCGTACAATTGACCACTAAATGATAACACCCGAATACGTTTTTCAACTCGTTTAAGACGGGGTCCACCCATGGCCTGAAGTTAACTTTTTAGGCCACCAGGTGGCAGGTGGATTTCAAATAGTTTTTCACCAGCCAAAATTTTCTGTGCCTAAAATAAAGGTAAACGATTCTGAAAATGCATAAGAATGGTTCTTAAACTTGTACAGAATACACATCAAAGTGATGTCGAGGTTTTAACCAATTTAAAGGCCTACTGAAACCCACTACTACCCACCACGCAGTCTGATAGTTTATATATCAATGATGAAATATTAACATTGCAACACATGCCAATACGGCCTTTTTAGTTTACTAAATTGCAATTTTAAATTTCCCGGGAGTTTTGTCTTAAAAACGTCGTGTAATGATGACGTGTACGCAAGACGTCACGGGTTTGTAGGAAGTATTAGCGCTCCGCACACACACAGCTAAATGTCGTCTGCTTTAACGACATAATCACACAGTATTTTGGAGAACTGTGGTGCTGAATCGTTTGCAATTTGTTCAATTAATATTGGAGAAGTCAAAGTTGCAAAATGGAGTTGGGAAGCTTTAGCCTTTAGCCACACAAACACACGGTGATTCCTTGTTTAAAATTCACAGAGTTGAAACTTCTCTATGGATCAGAGCGGACATGGATCCCGACCACTTGTCAACCAGCAGGTTTCGGTGAGAAAATGTGTGGTTAAAAAGTCGCCACTTACCCGATATCAGCTGAGCTTGCGCCTCCCGTACAGCTGCCGTCGACTTCCCCGAGACACTGCGCGTCAACACCCGGCCGTGGACGTACACTTCCGACTATTAGGTACTGTTAAACTCTCTAAAATACTAGCAACACAATAGAAAGATAAGGGATTTCCCAGAATTATCCTAGTAAATTGTTACGTTTGGGTCGCATCTTGGATGTGCGGGGAGTGTCACCTCTTGATGCACGGGATCACAGCAGGCAGAAGTGAAGGTAAAAACAAGTTTTAATTAAAAAAAATACAACAAAAGAACACTTGTATAAACGAGCAAATCAAAGGCATGCATGCCTTAGCACCGAAGCCGACTTCAGAACGTAAGAAAAAGAGGCAGAGTTCAAAAAGTCCATAAAGCGCGAGCCGAGCGCGCGGAGGCTAAGCTACAGTTAGCAGAGAGAATTCAAACAGACAAACCTAACGTAACTGTTGCGTGGTGCAAACAAACTGGCGACGAGGAACTGAGGTAGCAGGCGGTCTTAAATACAACACAATAAATCAAAACAGGTGTGCTTCGGGAGTGCGTGCAGGAGGCGTAATTGAGTAGCCATGGTGACAAATGTAAACAAGGAAGTATTCAACTGAAGGGATCGGCACAGTCCAAACGTGATCAAAACATATTCAAAGCAAAACAATAAACAATCCGTGTAGAGCAGGGGTGCCCATTACGTCGATCGCGAGCTACCAGTCGACCGCGGGGGGTGTGTCAGTCGATCTCCAGCCAGGCTTTTAAAAAAAATAGACCTAAAAATTAGTGATCATCAATCTTCACCAAGACGTCACTTAAATGACATTCACGGTACCGGATGGTCTTGTGAGATGACGCTGGCTGCTGCAAGATCATTATTATGAAAACATGACCGAGAGGAAGGCGAGAAACACTTTTTATTTCAACAGACTCTCGCGTCGTACCTTCCGTCAAAACTCTAAAGGCCGACTGCACATTTCCTATCTTCACAATAAAAGCCCTGCTTCATGCTGCCTGCACTAACTAAATACAGAGTCTCGGAAAACTGGCGTGCACAAGCGATCCCTCAGAAAGCTGGCGTGCACATCACTTGTGCACGCCAGCTTTCCGAGACTCTTATTTTGTTAGCGCAGGCAGCATGAAGCAGGGCTTTTATTGTGAAGATAGGAAATGTGCAGTCGGCCTTTAGAGTTTTGACGGAAGGGACGGCGCGAAAGTCTGTTGAAATAAAAAGTGTTTCTCGCCTTCCTCTCTGTCATTGTTTCATAATAATGAACTGGCAGCAGCCAGCGTCATCTCACAAGACCCTCGGGTGCCGTGAATGTCAATCAAGCAAGCTACGGAATTTGCCGCCAATGTTTTTCTTGTAAAGTGTATGGAAGCTGGATGAATTAGATGCCAAAAACCAACCACTTCCATGTGGTATTGTACAGAAAGGACAACTTTTTTTCTCCTCCATTTGAAAATGTGGGCGTTATCATCATTACTGTCTGGTTCCAATCAATGCAAGTCATCAGAATCAGGTAATACACCAACTTATATTCTTGTCTTCGTGAAAGAAAGACATCTATATGTGTTACACATGCTTGTATTATCATTAAACACATTTAACTTGTTTACAAAAATGTCTCTTTCATAAATAAATAAATATAAATGATATATATAAATGAGGTAGATCCCCTCGAGTTGGTCAATTGAAAAGTAGCTCGCCTGCAGAAAAAGTGTGGGCACCCCTGGTGTAGAGGATCGTGACAGAAAATGTCTCTAAAAACACATGAATCCGTCTCAATGCAACGCGATTGCAATCGCGTTTTTTTTTTCTAGTCCGTTGCTATCATCCTCAAACACGAATCTTTCATCCTCGCTCAAATGAATGGGGGAATTGTCGTTTTCTCGGTCCGAATAGCACTTTTTGTTGTAGGCTTCCATTATAAACAATGTGAATGTGTGAGGAGCCCTCACCCTTGCGACGTCATCGTCTGCGACTTCCGGTAGAGGCAGGGCTTTTCTCCAGTTGCGAACTTTATCGTGGATGTTCTCTACTAAATCCTTTCAGCAAAAATATGGCAATATCGCGAATTGATCAAGTATGACACATAGAATAAGAAAATCTAATTTCAGTAGGCCTTTAATCCCATTAATGACTAGACCTAAATGGTACTTACTCGCACATCCACACGTAGTCAGAGAAGGGTCTCATCTTTTTTTCATTTGGATGTACGTTCCGAAACAGGAGCTTCATCCTCTCCAACTACGCTGTTTTCATTGAGGTCAGTGCCTTGACCGCAGCTGTCTTCCCCACTTTACAGTTGATCGTTTGCAAGTGGCTTTTTGAGGACTCCTGGTCCTTAATTCCCTCTAACTTTAAGTTTTTTGTCCCGATCACAAATGGGTTTGATTTCGCTTTCTCCGAGCCATACATACGGCAATACTGACTTCTGTTGTGAGGTCGTAGACCAGCCAGTCCCGAACCTTGCCATCCCTGCTTACTTTCCACTTCGTATTAAAACGTCTTTTTTTAAAATAATTTTAAATCGTCCTCCTCGTCCTCCTTTTGTTGGCCTGTTAAAGCCGGCGCCGGCCTCTTCACGCCAGCGATACGCCGCCACATTTTGGTTTTAAAATCCAAGAAAATGGCGCGGGGGCTTGCTTAGAACACACATAGGCTACCTGATTGGTCAACAATACACAACACTTGCTCAGTGTTGTGTTGTCTTATTGGCTACCCGCCAATGTGGCAGGTAGACTGACAGTTTCATCCGCCAATCACAAAAGTTACCCGCATTTGGCGTGTGGGCGGGTGCCAATTTCATGTCCTGGGTCCACCACCATAAACACCATAAATTATTTATGGTTTGTATCAAAGATTATCCTTCAGCCAACCCTCTGTTGTTGTCGCCACAGCCATGCTTTTTTTAGGTCTGTAACTGTGTTTTTCTCTCCCCCAGATACGAGTGGACGGCTCCTCGCGGGCCCTGCAGTACGAGACGGTGCAGGCGGTGGAAAGCGGTCCCATCCTGCGCGACATGGCCTTCTCTTCTGACTACCACTACCTCTATGTCATGTCCGAGACCCAGGTTGGACTTCTACACACAGGCACACATCACAGTATACTTTCTCAAAGGAATATAGAATATATATACAGTACCTAGGAGCATACTTGCCAACCCTCCTGATTTTCCTGTGAGTCTCCCGAATTTCAGTGCCTCTCCCAAAAATCTCCCGGGGCAACCATTCTCCCGAATTTCTCCTGATTTCCACCCGGACAACAATATTGGGGCGTGCCTAAAATGCACTGCCTTTAGCGTCCTCTCTCACCTGAAAAGGATACTATTATATATGTCTCTGTTATCCATAGGTTTATCTATAACCAGGGGTGTAACGGTACGTGTATTTGTATTGAACCGTTTCGGTACGGGGGTTTCGGTTCGGTACGAGGGTGTATCGAACGGGTTTGTAACTTAAAGTTTTAACAAGCTGCTCTGCTTTCTGCCTTTGTCTGAGCAGTGAGCACCCAGCATTGTCCCGCCCACACAACCATCCGATTGGTTACATACAAAGCCAATCAGGAGTGCGTATTCAGAGTGATGTAACAGCCAATCAGCGGTGCGTATTCAGAGTGATGTAACAGCCAATCAGCAGTGCGTATTCAGAAAGCATGGAGTCAGTGCTCCGGCTTCAAGATGAGCAGGTATGTGTTTAGCAGGTGAGCAGCTGACATCGTACACTCCCCAAATGATAAAAAACACTTCCCAGTCACAACTGTTACAAACATCACTATGAGCCCGTTGACCTTCTAGAAACTTAAACTGCAGTTCAGCTCGCTCATAGTTGAGGTGAAGGCTAATTAGCTTTGAGCATTACGTTAGCTCATTTTGCTGTGTGTGTGTGCGAGGGTGTGTGTGTGCATGTGTGTGTGTGTGTGTGTGTGTGTATAATAAAAGTCAACTACTGACTTCCCAAATGCTGTAATAAATTAAGCATGATGAGTTGACTTGAAACTGTTTAATGTTGCACTTTTTATATGTAGAAGAAAGGTTTTGTCATTTTATTTAATCAGAGCAACAACTTGAGGCAGTTTAATGTGGATCAACGTGGGTAGAAATATTATAATGTTCCCAGTGTTAAAAGGATAAAGCCATTGTTTACAAATTTGGTAAATAAATAACCAAAAAATGTATATTTTGTTGTTTTCTTACTGTACCGAAAATGAACCGAACCGTGACCTCTAAACCGAGGTATGTACCGAACCGAAATTTTTGTGTACCAGTACACCCCTATCTATAACCCATAAAGTAGGCAGGCACGGAGCTACAGTGGGGCAAAAAAGTATTTAGTCAGCCACTGATTGTGCAAGTTCTCCCACTTGAAATAATGACAGAGGTCTATAATTTTCATCATAGGTACACTTCAACTGTGAGAGACAGAATGTGAAAAAAGAATCCAGGAATTCACGTTGTAGGAATTTTAAAGAATGTATTTGTAAATTATGGTGGAAAATAAATATTTGGTCAACCATTCAAAGCTCTCACTGATGGAAGGAGGTTTTGGCTCAAAATCTCACGATACATGGCCCCATTCATTCTTTCCTTAACACGGATCAATGGTCCTGTCCCCTTAGCAGAAAAACAGCCCCAAAGCATGATGTTTCCACCCCCATGCTTCACAGTAGGTTTGGTGTTCTTGGGATGCAACTCAGTATTCTTCTTCCTCCAAACACAACGGGTTGAGTTTATACCAAAATGGATACATGGATGATACAGCAGAGGATTGGGTTGATGTCATGTGGTCAGTTGAAACCGAAATAGAACTTTTTGGTATAAACTCAACTCGTCGTGTTAAAATGTTAAAATAATAAAATGTATTGTGAAAAAAGAATACTTGTAACACATTTTAGAATCGTTTTTTCTATCTTGTCAGATCCACTATATTGTTAAAATAAATGTAATGTAGAAAAATAATTGCATTTCAAACGCATTTAAGAATATATTTCAATTGTGTCGTCGAGTCAAATGTTAAAATGTAAAAATAATAATACCATTTGTAAATTTGTATGAAAATTTTACCACTTTAAAAAACTTTTTTTTTTTTTTTTTGTCTTCAGATCCATTTTAAAATGTCATGGACACCTCATGGAGAGGACACAAAAAAAAAGAAGAAGGGAAAAAAAAGAAAATAATATTTGTAGCAAATTTGAAAATAAATTGTTATTTTCTTGTCAGATTCACGTCCAATGTAGTAATTAGAAAAAAATAAAAAACAGAATTTTCAAACTGGCGCATTCTGTGATCTCACTGGATCGGTTCGCAGCCGAGTGTGAAGCGACCGGAATGAGAATCAGCACCTCCAAGTCCGAGTCCATGGTTCTCGCCCGGAAAAGGGTGGAGTGCCATCTCCGGGTTGGAGAGGAGACCCTGACCCAAGTGGAGGAGTTCAAGTACCTAGGAGTCTTGTTCACGAGTGAGGGAAGAGTGGATCGTGAGATCGACAGGCGGATCGGTGTGGCGTCTTCAGTAATGCGGACGTTGTATCAATCCGTTATGGTGAAGAAGGAGCTGAGCCGGAAGGCAAAGCTCTCAATTTACCGGTCGATCTACGTTCCCATCCTCACCTATGGTCATGAGCTTTGGGTCATGACCGAAAGGATAAGATCACGGGTACAAGCGGCCGAAATGAGTTTCCTCCGCCGGGTGGCGGGGCTCTCCCTTAGAGATAGGGTGAGAAGCTCTGCCATCCGGGAAGAACTCAAAGTAAAGCCGCTGCTCCTCCACATCGAGAGGAGCCAGATGAGGTGGCTCGGGCATCTGGTCAGGATGCATCCCGAACCCCTCCTTAGGGAGGTGTTTAGGGCACGTCCAACCGGTAGGAGGCCACGGGGGAAACCCAGGACACGTTGGGAAGACCATGTCTCCCGGCTGGCCTGGGAACGCCTCGGGATCCCCCGGGAAGAGCTAGACGAAGTGGCTGGGGAGAGGGAAGTCTGGGCTTCCCTGCTTAGGCTGCTGCCCCCGCGACCCGACCTCGGGTAAGCGGAAGATGATGGATGGATCGATGGATTCTGTGACTCACTGAACCCTCGGCGCAGCCAGCTATTCCTCATGGGGGCGGGGGGGACTGAGCGAACGATTTGTTCACCGCGGATTAACGACATGAATCACTCAGTGAACGACAACGCTCTCGCTAACAGGACTCACGAACTGACAGTGTCGCGGAGGATGACGTCACATTGAGGATCTCGTTCAGTCACTGTGTGCATCGTTCATTGGGTGCTGAGGGCTTGTGTCGTTCACCAACTGACACACACCGAGATCTGCCGCTGGGGAAGCTGTTACTGACTGACTCATGATTCGCCGACCTGCACACAGAACTGCTGCTGCAGAAGTGATTCGGTGAGCGAATCTTTTGAACGAATCAATTTAAGGAACTGATTCTTGTGATTCAGTACAGTCAAAAGAACTGCCGATCCCATCACTACACGCTACCCATTTTTGGTTCTGAATGTCAGCGTACATGTTGCGATTCGTGTTTCTCTCAATAAACAGCAGCACTCTTGCAGCGCCAGAAAAGACAATTATTATATATTGACTCAATTTTAGTAAATAGTAAATATATACTGCTATGCAAGCTGTACACTGACTGCTCTAACTTTTAATATTCTCTATAGCAGGGGTCACTAACCTTTTTGAAACCAAGAGCTCCTTCTTGGGTACTGATTAATGTGAAGGTCTACCAGTTTGATACACACTTAAATAAATTGCCAGAAATAGCCAATTTGCTCAATTTACCTTTAATAAATAAATGTATATATACATATATATATATTAAAAAAATTGTATTTCTGCCTGTCATTGCGTCGTACATTTTTTTCCTTTTACATAAGGTTTTTTGTAGAGAATAAATGATGAAAAATCACTTCGTTGAACGGTTTAAAAGAGGAGAAAACACACAAAAAATTAAAATGTAATTTTGAAGCATAGTTTATCTTCAATTTCGACTCTTTAAAATTCAATATTCAACCGAAAAAAATGAAGAGAAAAACTAGCTAATTCGAATCTTTTTGAAAAATGTAAAAAACATTTCTAATTTTTCCTGATTAAGATTACTTTTAGAATTTTGATGACATGTTTTAAATAGGTTAAAATCCAATCTGCACTTTGTTATAATATATAACAAATTGAACCAAGCTATATTTCTAACAAAGACAAACCATTATTTCTTCTAGATTTTCCAGAACAAAAATTTTAAAAGCAATTCAAAATACTTTTTTGTAGAGAATAAATGATGAAAAATCACTTCGTTGAACGGTTTCAAAGAGGAGAAAACACCCAAAAAAATGAAAATTTAATTTTGAAGCATAGTTTATCTTCAATTTCGACTCTTTAAAATTCAATATTCAACCAAAAAAATGAAGAGAAAAACTAGCTAATTCGAATCTTTTTGAAAAATGTAAAAAACATTTCTAATTTTTCCTGATTAAGATTACTTTTAGAATTTTGATGACATGTTTTAAATAGGTTAAAATCCAATCTGCACTTTGTTATAATATATAACAAATTGAACCAAGCTATATTTCTAACAAAGACAAACCATTATTTCTTCTAGATTTTCCAGAACAAAAATTTTAAAAGCAATTCAAAAGACTTTTTTGTAGAGAATAAATGATGAAAAATCACTTCGTTGAACGGTTTCAAAGAGGAGAAAACACCCAAAAAAATGAAAATTTAATTTTGAAGCATAGTTTATCTTCAATTTCGACTCTTTAAAATTCAATATTCAACCGAAAAAAATGAAGAGAAAAACTAGCTAATTCGAATCGTTTTGAAAAATGTAAAAAACATTTCTAATTTTTCCTGATTAAGATTACTTTTAGAATTTTGATGACATGTTTTAAATAGGTTAAAATCCAATCTGCACTTTGTTATAATATATAACAAATTGAACCAAGCTATATTTCTAACAAAGACAAACCATTATTTCTTCTAGATTTTCCAGAACAAAAATTTTAAAAGCAATTCAAAATACTTTTTTGTAGAGAATAAATGATGAAAAATCACTTCGTTGAACGGTTTCAAAGAGGAGAAAACACCCAAAAAAATGAAAATTTAATTTTGAAGCATAGTTTATCTTCAATTTCGACTCTTTAAAATTCAATATTCAACCGAAAAAAATGAAGAGAAAAACTAGCTAATTCGAATCTTTTTGAAAAAATTATAAAACATTTCTAATGTTTCCTGATTAAGATTAATTTTAGAATTTTGATGACATGTTTTAAATAGGTTAAAATCCAATCTGCACTTTGTTTTAATATATAACAAATTGAACCAAGCTATATTTCTAACAAAGACAAACCATTATTTCTTCTAGATTTTCCGGAACAAAAAATTTAAAAGCAATTCAAAAGACTTTGATTCTACAAATTTTTTAGATTCGCCAGAATAATTTTAATGAATTTTAATCATAATAAGTTTGAAGAAATATTTCACAAATATTCTTCATCAAAAAAACAGAAGCTAAAATGAAGAATTAAATAAAATGTATTTATTATTCTTTACAATAAAAAATAATACATTTACTTCAACATTGATTTAAATTGTCAGGAAAGAAGAGGAAGGAATTTAAAAGGTAAAAAGGTATATGTGTTTAAAAATCCTAAACTCATTTTTAAGGTTGTATTTTTTGTCTAAAATTGTCTTTCTGAAAGGTATAAGAAGCAAAGTAAAACAAATAAATGAATTTATTCAAACAAGAGAGGACCAAGTCTTTAAAATATTCTCTTGGATTTTCAAATTCTATTTGAGTTTTGTCTCTCTTAGAACTAAAGATGTTGAGCAAAGCGAGACCAGCTTGCTAATAAATAAATAACATTTAAAAAATAGAGGCAGCTCACTGGTAAGTGCTGCTATTTGAGCTATTTTTAGAACAGGCCCATTGGCGACTCATCCGGTCCTTACGGGCTACCTGGTGCCCGCGGGCAGCGCGTTGGTGACCCCTGCTCTATAGTGTTGTCTCTTGAAGCGAATACTCACTTTCATGACATAGTATAAATGAAGACCTCAGTTTTAGTCATGTGACCCAATTATCAGTCCTACCAATCTGTTAACCAGCAATTATGTCGCTCCTTCCTCTCCACTTAGCATCCATAATTAGTCGGAGAGAAGAATATCGCATTAAAATGATTAAAATTTCTCCTTTTTCCTCTCATTTGTGTTGAACTCCCACGCGTCCCGCCACTTTAATTAGTGTGTATTGAAAAATAAACACTAAGTGATTGTTGATGTCCAGTTTGGCTGTGGAAGGAGTGGTATCAAAGTAATTAGTCAATTAGCCTAGTTAGAACACAGACATCATTAAGTGTTTTGGGTCCGGGAATTCTCATGTGTTTTCATTTAATAATAATATGGATAATAATGAACATGCTCACAAAAAGCTTTTATAGTAATGATCCCAGCCTGAGCCATTATCAATATGAGGAGGCCCCCATGCTGTGTCCGGGCCTGGGACCATGACTCCAGGAGTTTTAGGACGATGCAAGCGAAGAAGAAGAGGGGACACCACAACAGCCGGTCAAGAACAGAGCAAGTCGTTTGAGATCCTCCCAGGGTGTTCTCAGCACACAATGAAGCGTTGTCTTTGGATGCTAGGCTCTAGAGATGCGCGGTTTGCGGACTCATCCGCGGAGTCCACGGATAAACCGCGGGTCAGGCGGGTGACATGACGAAAAAATTGATATTAATTAGATTCGGGCGGGTGGCGGTTGAACCATCCGGAAATATTTGATATACATGGTTCTGGGATCGGTATCCTTTGCCATTCAAAGAGCCATTTTAGACCTGTGTCATAAAACGAAGACAATAGGAGACGCTATTATTCTCTAGAACAGGGGCGCTCACACTTTTTCTGCAGGCGAACTAATTTTCAATTGACCAAGTCGAGGAGATCTACCTCATTCCTATTTATGATTTATATTTATTTATTTATGGAAGAGACATTTTTGTTAACAAGTTAATGGTGTTTAATGATAATACAAGCATGTTTAACACACTTAGATTCCTTTCTTTCATGAAGACAAGAATATAAGTTGGTGTATTTGATTCTGATGACTTGCATTGATTGGAATTAGATAGTGGTGCTGATAACGTCCGCATTTTCAAATGGAGGAGAAAAAAAGTCCTCCTTTCTGTCCAATACCACATGAAAGTGGTTGGATTTGGCATCTCATTTGTCCAACTTGCATACTCGTTTTTAAACACTTTGTTATGAGAGTAGCATATGTGTGTGGCCCTTTAATGTCTGGCAGCAGGTGAGTGACGTCAGTGACTGTGCGGGTGGGCAAGCAAGTGAGAAAGCGGTCGCTGAGGGCGGGGGAGAAATACATTGGCATCAAACTCCGTAGCTTGCTAGCTTGTGCACGCTAGCTTTCTGAGACTCTTATTTTGTTAGCACAGGCAGGATGAAACAGGTCTTTTATGTTGAAGACAGGAACTGTGCAGTCGGTCTTTAGAGTTTTGACAGTAGGTACGGAGTCTCTAGAAATAAAATGTGTTTCTCTGCGTCTGTCCTGTTAGTGATTTTTTTCTTAAATATGAGCTCGCAGCAGCCAGCGTCATCTCACAAGATCCTCGGGTGCCGAGAATATCAAACAACTGACGAAAGTGAAGTCTTGGTATGATTGCTGATTGCTCATTTTTATGTCTACTTTTTAATGCCTGGCTTGAGATCGACTGACACACCCTCCGAGATCGACCAGTCGATCGCGATCGACGTAATGGGCACCCCTGCTCTAGAATGACTGCCGGCAGTCACCCAGATAATAAGTATTAGGGCGTGCTATGAAGCCGTTGGCTTTCTCGCCTTCTACAACATGTAAAATCTGCTTGTCAGTCCAGCAACATGTTGTGTGTGGCTTCCGCGGAAACACGCACACGACTGCAAGGCATACTGGGTGACACAGAGTACACTAATGGCTGTGATATAAAAAAATTTAACACTCTTAGTAATATGCGCCACGCTGTGAAGCCACACAATACAAGTTTGACAAACACTTTTCGGGAGAACATCCTCACAGTAACACAACATAAACGCAACACAACAAATACCCAGAATCCGTTGTATCCGTGACAGATCCTGAGTATTTTATACACCCAGCTAGCAGCAAAAGTCGCCCCCCCCGCCCCCCCCCCGCCCCCCCACACCAACCCCCCGTGCGTCGGTAAGGTGGGCGGGGTTGGGGGCGCGGGGGTGTAAAATATATTCAGTCTAACGGATACACAGGATTCTGGGTATTTGTTGTGTTGCGTTTATGTTGTGTTACTGTGAGGATGTTCTCCCGAAATGCGTTGGTCAATCTTAATTGGTGTGGCTTCACAGTGTGGCACATATTAGTAAGTGTTAAAGTTGTTTATATCACAACCATCAGTGTACTCTGTATCACCCAGTATGCCTTTCAATCTTGTACGTGTGATTGCGGAAGCTGCACACAACACGTTGCCGGACTAACAATCGGTTCGTACATGTTGTTGAAGGTGTCAAAGGCATTGGCTTCATAGCACGCCCATATTCTTGTCATCAGGATGAACGCTATTGGATAGTCGCGAGAACGTTAGTGGCTAAACAGGTTTAAATAGCTCTGTGAGTGGTAAATGCGGCCGACCACTGATGTATTTCAGCGGGCGGTTGGTGGGCGGGTACGGTTCTGATAAAATGTTGGTTCGGGTAGACGGCGGGTGGATGACGACTTTGGTGATGCGGTTGCGGATGATATAATTGCCTATCCGCGCATCTCTACTAGGCTCGCATGGAGGGGAGGTTGCAAGGAGAAATGTTGTCCATTTTTCTTGACCACTTGCCCACCTTGGGTTGATCCCTGGCCTATCACGAAAGATATTAGCTTATATAAGCGTAAACAGAGTCCAGAAGTGAGGCTCATAGCTAACCTGCTTGATCATTGAATGCACTGAAATCGTTAAGCATGTTTCCATCTACAAAGGCGCTAACTTGTCCAGCCTCTGAAACCTCACACCATTTCAATCAATCAATCAATGTTTATTTATATAACCTTAAATCACAAGTGTCTCAAATGGCTGCACACGCCACAACGACATCCTCGGTTCAGATCCCACATTAGGGCAAGGAAAAACTCTACCCATTGGGATGACAATGAGAAACCTTGGAGAGGACCCCCCCCCCCCCCCTCCTCCGCCCCCCAGGGCGACCGGTTCAATAGACATCGAGTGGATCTAGCATAATATTGTGAAAGTCCAGTCCATAGTGGATTCAACATAATAGTGAGAGTCTAGTCCATAGAGTGAAGACAGGTCAGCAGCGCAGAAATGTCACCAACCGATGCACAGGCGAGCGGTCCACCCCAGGTCCCGACTCTGGACCGCCAGCACGTCATCCGTGGCCACCGAACCTGTACCGTCCCCCAATCCACGAGGGAGAGGGGGGCAGAGCAGAAAAGAAAAGAAACGGCAGATCAACTGGTCTAAAAGGGGGGTCAATTTATTTTGTCATTTGAAGATGGTTTTGTTATGGTTGTTGTGTCGCTTTTATAGTTGATGCTGCAGGTAAAAAGTATGGCAGATGCATCGGCTCCCCAGTGTTTGTATTATTTAGTTACAATTTTGGCAAAATGTGGCTGAAAAATTGTTATTCCTCAAAAAAGTGTGAAAAAACAGGAAAACGGGATAATTGGCAACAGAACGGATCGGGAAAAAATTACACTCGCAATGGTAAAGTTATGAACCGGCTATGCTGAGGATGCTGCCTCCTTAGACAGGAGTAAAGGTATTGCATTTACCACAAACAGGAAATGGATGTAACAAAATAAGAGAACACAAACAGGAAATGAAAACGCAAAGGAATTAGCTGCTTGATGGATGATAAGACGTTGGGTGCATTATTCACTTGTGTCTTCTTTCGCGTGAGGAACAAATTTATTGAGAGTTGATGGCGCTGTACCTACTAGCGCGTAGCTAAGCTACATTCCTTTAGCATAGCAATGAGGAGGTCCAACTTTTCTCCGATGGTATGCAGCTTCCTTTGGGGGTTGTTCCAGAAGCCTTAAAAGGCGCAGAATACATGGACAACATTGTAACACTTGGAAAAAATAAACACACAGGCAGAGCTCAGTTGAAGCAAAGTGGAGGCTCATGTTGCTGAGCCATTTAGCTACCAGGACATTGCTCTGTGATTGGGCGGCAATCAACTAATAGTGTGCCTTGTACAATGCCACGTGGCCTAATGGTGCATCCCGTTTGTACTAGGAAGAAGTCGGAATTTCCTTCCTCGAAGACTCGGAAAGTCGGAGCTTTCTCATCACCCTTGAGTTCGTTTCAAAGATGGCTGCTTTAAATGTAAACAATGATATCTGCTTCTGTAATATCAGTTATTAGCATTTTTTATTTTGGCACAGTAATTCAGCCATATACAATTTCATTGTGGACGTTTCTCTTCTCCGGGTTCCTCAGACCACCAAGCACTGACATGACAGTTCCGTTTCAGGGTTTAGAACACTGTTTTATTTTTCAATAGTTTAGTCTCTCAGGCGCTTTTTCAGCAATTGTCTTTTTCTGGCTGTCTCTCGCTCTCGCTCCAGTTCCACCACCTCTCTCCTCCCCGGCTGCTGCCTTTTAACAGAGCGACAGGTGATTAGATAACCAGGCCCAGGTGGGCCATCTACGCACCTGTCGCTGATCTCGAAGCCGGTCCTGGCACACCCCGTTTCGCTGCAGGTCCGCAGGCCACGCCCCCCTCCACAGTCATGTTTTACATTTATATGGTAACGACACTGTAGTGTAAACTACATTTATTTCATGTAGTATTTACGCTGTACATTCACACTACATCGCTAGCAATAGCGTCCGTGTTTCCTCTTCAACCACCACGTTTGAAGGTTGCAGAAAGAGTGCATGTTTTCCCATGTTTACAGTGGGGCAAAAAAGTATTTAGTCGGCCACCGATTGTGCACGTTGTCCCACTTAAAATGATGACAGAGGTATGTAATTTTCATCATAGTTACACTTCAACTATGAGAGACAGAATGTGAAAAAAAAATCCAGGAATTCACATTTTAGGAATTTTAAAGAATGCATTTGTAAATTATGGTGGAAAATAAGTATTTGGTCAACCATTCAAAGTTCTCACTGATGGAAGGAGGTTTTGGCTCAAAATCTCACGATACATGGCCCCATTCATTCTTTCCTTAACACGAATCAATCGTCCTGTCCCCTTAGCAGAAAAACAGCCCCAAAGCATGATGTTTCCACCCCCATGCTTTACAGTAGGTGTGGTGTTCTTGGGAATCAACTCAGTATTCTTCTTCCTCCAAACACGACGAGTTGAGTTTGTACCAAAATGGATACATGGATGATACAGCAGAGGATTGGGAGAATGTCATGTGCTCAGATGAAACCAAAATAGAACTTTTTGGTATAAACTCAACTCGTCGTGTTTGGAGGAAGAAGAATATTGAGTTGCATCCAGAGAACACCACACCTACTGTGAAGCATGGGGGTGAAAACATCATGCTTTGGGGCTGTTTTTCTGCTAAGGGGACAGGACGATTGATCCGTGTTAAGGAAAGAATGAACGGGGCCATGTATCGTGAGATTTTGAGCCATCACCTCCGTCCATCAGTGAGAGCTTTGAATTGTTGACCAAATACTTATTTTCCACTATAATTTACGAATAAATTCTTTAAAATTCCTACAATGTGAATTCCTGGATTTTTTTTTTTCACATTCTGTCTCTCACAGTTGAAGTGTACCTATGATGAAAATTACAGACCTCTGTCATCATTTTAAGTGGGAGAACTTGCACAATCGGTGGCTGACTAAATACTTTTTTGTCAAACTGTATATTCAGACAAGGCAAGTGCATAATTAGCTTTTGTGAATGTGGCCATCATGATTTCCAACATCATAACTGGAACACTCACAACTCGGCTGTGATGTCATTCCCAGCTCCGGCTTCCAATTTCCGAGGTAACTGGAAGGCAGCAAAAGTAGCTTCATCACTGTGGTAGACGGCTGTTATTATCAATTATTAAATGTTACAATACATGTTCCTAAAAATACTTGTATACAATTGTACGATCCTTGATGCACTGAGATTGTAGTCAGTGCACGGTGAAGTGCAAACAATCCCGAAGTACTATTATATTAGGTTCCTTCTAACAACTACTCCACCGTGTAGCCGTAACCAAACTCCAGTGGCCAAGTAACACTAGAGCTTGTAGCGCGCGCCTCACAGTGTAAGCTGTTGCTCTCAAAGTGCGCTCACGAGGCTCAATTATTTATATCCAGTGTAGCAAATGCAGATCTGTAAGTGTGAATTATTGAAAATGTGTACGATAGCACAGGCGGGATCGTTCAAAGCCTTTTTTTTTCTTTCCCCCCAAGGGAAATCCGACAACTAGTATGAGGCAGCATCAAAGATGTTTAGTATCAGTATTCTTTAATTTGGCGGTGGCGGCTTAGTTGTCTTATGAAGGTGTTTAGATGTGGCGTCCCAGTTCTCGCTGGAGGACTGCAGTGGCGGGCTAACGAGCAAGCAGGCGCAAGAGAGCTAACTCAAAGCTGGAAGTTTTACCTTTTGTTCTCCCTCTAATGGTCCGTCATTGTCTGTTCCCTCTGCGCACCAAAGCTTTGAAAGCGGTAGAGCTTTATGAGGCTGCAGAATGTCTGACTCGACAGAGACAAAGGTCATAGAACGATATTTTATGGTGGCTATGTCCAAAAGTCTTTGTTGTTTACGGCCAAACTGCGATTAGGAAGCATTTCATGGTTCCAGAAGATGAAAACGCACACCTTTTAACACGAATGATGGCAGGAAACATGTAAAAAAGCAAAGAATACAATTTAACAATTATTTTTATAGGTGAAAATAAAACACGCTTAATTGAGGCTCAGAGCTTACCTACTTGTCAGTCAAATTCACAATGCAACAGAAAAACTGCAGCCTTTGAGGCACACATTAAAAGCGTTACTACAACGGCCTTCTTTCATCTCTGTAATATCGCAAAAATTCGCTCCATTCTGTCCACTAAAGACGCTGAGATCATTATCCATGCGTTTGTTACGTCTCGCCTCGACTACTGTAACGTATTATTTTCGGGTCTCCCCATGTCTAGCATTAAAAGATTACAGTTGGTACAAAATGCGGCTGCTAGACTTTTGACAAGAACAAGAAAGTTTGATCACATTACGCCTGTACTGGCTCACCTGCACTGGCTTCCTGTGCACTTAAGATGTGACTTTAAGGTTTTACTACTTACGTATAAAATACTACACGGTCTAGCTCCATCCTATCTTGCCGATTGTATTGTACCATATGTCCCGGCAAGAAATCTGCGTTCAAAGGACTCGGGCTTGTTAGTGATTCCCAAAGCCCAAAAAAAGTCTGCGGGCTATAGAGCGTTTTCCGTTCGGGCTCCAGTACTCTGGAATGCCCTCCCGGTAACAGTTCGAGATGCCACCTCAGGAGAAGCATTTAAGTCTCACCTTAAAACTAATTTGTATACTCTAGCCTTTAAGTAGACTCCCTTTTTAGACCAGTTGATCTGCCGTTTCTTTTCTTTTTCTTCTATGTCCCACTCTCCCTTGTGGAGGGGGTCCGGTCCGATCCGGTGGCCATGTACTGCTTGCCTGTGTATCGGCTGGGGACATCTCTGCGCTGCTGATCCCCCTCCGCTTGGGATGGTTTCCTGCTGGCTCCGCTGTGAACGGGACTCTCGCTGCTGTGTTGGATCCGCTTTGGACTGGACTCTCGCGACTGTGTTGGATCCATTGTGGATTGAACTTTCACAGTATCATGTTAGACCCGCTCGACATCCATTGCTTTCCTCCTCTCTAAGGTTCTCATAGTCATCATTGTCACCGACGTCCCACTGGGTCATTATTGTCACCGATGTCCCACTGGGTGTGAGTTTTCCTTGCCCTTATGTGGGCCTACCGAGGATGTCGTGGTGGTTTGTGCAGCCCTTTGAGACACTAGTGATTTAGGGCTATATAAGTAAACATTGATTGATTGATTGATTAAATGTCGTGAAGTATGAATAATTTCTACTAAGGTACTGAAGTTGCTAACTACTCTAGCTTGCATTGGGAACCTCCCTCCATGCATCATTTGTAAATCATCATGTGGATTTTTGTATGGTAATCTTCAGCTTCCTTCAAAGGCCTACTGAAATGAGATTTTCTTATTTAAACGGGGATAGCAGGTCCATTCTATGTGTCATACTTGATCATTTTTGCAATATTGCCATATTTTTGCTGAAAGGATTTAGTAGGGAACATCGACGATAAAGTTCGCAACTTGCCTTTACCGGAAGTCGCAGACGATGACGTCACAAGGGTGAGGGCTCCTCACGTCCTCACATTGTTTATGTTGGGAGCCTCCAGCTGCAAGAGCTATTCGGACCGAGAAAACGACAATTTCCCCATTAATTTGAGCGAGGATGAAAGATTCGTGGATGATGATATTGATAGCGAGGGAATAGAAAAAATAAACTAAAAAAAAAAAAAAAAAGGCGATTGCATTGGGACGGATTCAGATGTTTTTAGACAAATTTTTCTAGGATAATTCTGGGAAATCCCTTATCCTTCTATTGTCTTGCTAGTGTTTTAGTGAGATTAAATAGTACCTGATAGTCGGAGGGGTGTGTCCACGGGTGTGTTGACGCCAGTCTCTGAGGGAGGGAAGTCGACGGCAGCTGCATGGACGGCACAAGCTCAGCTGATCTCCGGTAAGACACGACTTTTTACCACAATTTTCTCACCAAAACCTGCCGGTTTGAGAAGTGCTCGGGAACCATGTTCACTTGACCGCTCTGATCCATAGTAAAGCTTCACCTCCGGGAATTTTAAACAAGGAAACACTGTGTGTTGGTGTAGCTAAAGGATAAAGCTTCCCTCCTCCATTTTTTTACTTTGACTTCTCCATTATTAATTGAACAAATTGCAAAATATTCAGCAACACAGATGTCCAGAATACTGTTTGATTGCGCGATGAAAAGACACAACTTTTAGCCGCAAATGGCGCTGCGCTAATATGTCCTCTACTGTCCGTGACGTCACGCGCACACGTCATCATTCCGCGACGTTCTCCACAAGAAACTCTGCGGGAAATTAAAAATTGTAATTTAGTAAACTAAACCGGCCGTATTGGCATGTGTTGCAATGTTAATATTTCATCATTGATATATAAACTATCAGACTGTGTGGTCGGTAGTAGTGGGTTTCAGTAGGCCTTTAAGTCACCGATGTTAGGGTCTTGGTCTGGGGGGTTGACCCCAGGAGAGCAGAGATGGGAGACAAGGTGGAATTACAGAAAAGGAAAAAATGGGGGCAGAAGCGCACACCATGTAACCTGGACAAAAATAGGTACCTCAGATGTCAGCTGGAGAAAAGGCCAGGGCCCACTGAGCTGGGCAAGAGTCCAACAAAAGAATCCCCTTTAACTCAGGGAGGCTGGGAAACAAACAGAGAAGAGGTTTGGGAATTCGGGACTAAAATGGCGACAACATACCAGGTCAGGTGAGGTCATGAAGGCGCATGCACTAGAGTGGTTTAGGATACAATAACCGGCAAGGCCAAGCTGTCAGTGATGAGCCGAAATACTGGCGGGCTAATTGCGAGCAGGTGTGCCACAAGGTCTGCCCCTCGCCGAGGATGAATCACTGATTACACAGGTGAGAAAAAAAGAGAAGGTAGGACAAGACTAAAACACAACAACCGCCCTTTGAGTGGTGGAAAAAATAAAAAGGACTGATTGATATCCAATATGAGACACAACATAAGTGCATAACTGAGGTTCAGATCTAACCTGATTGACAATCAAATGCACAAATCCAATGCAACCAAAAAAGTGCAGCCTTTGATCTTAAATGTTGGAAAATGTGAACCGTTTCTACAAAGGTACTGAAGTTGCTAACTACTCTAGCATTGGGAGCCTCACTCCCTTCATCGTTTGTAGAGAGCAGTGTGGATTGTTGTGTCGTAATCTTCAGCTTCCTTTAAGTCACCCCCTTCTGAGCAGAGAAACAGAAAACAAAAATCTGATTGCTATCCAATATGACACATGGATTTGTATATGATTATCCTCAACCATGTTCATTTTCTGGTTGCTTGCCTGATGTTAGCTTCCTTTAAATAACCGTTTTTTTTCTTTTTCAGCAGAGAGCTAAATACACACTGATTGATATCAGATCCAAGAAACTACAAAAGTGCAGGACTGAGGTTCAGAGCTAACCTACTTGAAAACTGAATGGAAAAATTCAATGCAAAGGATATACCTCCAACATTTTTGTCCAACGTTGTGAAATACAAACACGTCAATATTTCTGCAATGATACTGAAGTTGCTAACTACTGTAGCATTGAAAACCTCACTCCATTCATTATTTGTAAGTAATAGTGTGGATTTGTATAGTCTAGTAGTCCTCAGCTTCGCTTAAAGGCCAACTGAAATTAGATGTTCTTATTTAAACGGGGATAGCAGGTCCATTCTATGTGTCATACTTGATCATTTCGTGATATTGTCATATTTTTGCTGAAAGGATTTATTAGAGAACATCGATGATAAAGTTTGCAACTTTTGGTCGCTAATAAAAAAGCTTTGCCTGTACCGGAAGTAGCAGACGATGTGCGCGTGACGTCAACGGTGTGAGGGCTCCTCACATCCTCACATCGTTTATAATGTGAGCCACGAGCAGTAAGAGCAGTTCGGACCGAGAAAGCGATGATTTCCCCATTAATTTGAGCGAGGATGAAAGATTTGTGGATGAGGAGAGTTAGAATGAAGCACTAATAAAAAATAAAACATAAGGCGACGGCTCCAGGCGGCGGCAGTGGGAGAGTTTCAGATGTAATTAGACACATTTACAAGGATAATTCTGGAAAATCCCTTATCTGCTTATTGTGTTAATAGTATTTTAGTGAGATTATAAAGTTATACCTGAAAGTCGGATGGCTGCGGTGAACGCCAGTGTCTCTGAGAGAAGCCGAGGAGCCAAGATCACAGCTGCCTTTTTGAGCTGCAGGATGAGGTTACGTAATCAACTCAAGTCTCCGGTAAGAGCCGACTTCATATCACAATTTTCCCATCCAAAAACTTGCTGGTTGACGTAGAGAAACATGTTCGCTTGACCGCTCTGTGTTAAAGCTTCACAACAAACAAAGAAACACCGGGTGTGATTCGGTGCTAAAGACAGCTGCAATCCACCGCTTTACACCAACAGCATTCTTATTTGACGTCTCCATTATTAATTGAACAAATTGCTAAAGATTCAGCAACACAGATGTCCAAAATACTGTGTAATTGCGTGATGAAAAGAGATGACTTTTAGCCGTAAGTGGTGCTGGGCTAATATGTCCCCTCCAACTAATAACGTCCCAAACACGCGTCATCATAAGCGTCAACATTCCGCGACGTTTTCAACAGGAAACTCTGCGGGAAATTTAAAATTGTAATTTAGTAAACTAAACCGGCCGTATTGGCATGTGTTGCAATGTTAAGATTTCATCATTGATATATAGTGGGGCAAAAAGGTATTCAGTCAGCCACCGATTGTGCAAGTTCTCCAACTTAAAATGATGACAGAGGTCTGTAATTTTCATCATAGGTACACTTCAACTGTGAGAGACAGAATGTGAAAAAAAAATCCAGGAATTCACATCATAGGAATTTTAAATAATTTATTTGTAAATAATGGTGGAAAATAAGTATTTGGTCAACCATTCAAAGCTCTCACTGATGGAAGGAGGTTTTGGCTCAAAATCTCACGATACATGGCCCCATTCATTCTTTCCTTAACACGGATCAATCGTCCTGTCCCCTTAGCAGAAAACCAGCCCCAAAGCATGATGTTTCCACCCCCATGCTTCACAGTAGGTGTGGTGTTCTTGGGATGCAACTCAGTTTTCTTCTTCCTCCAAACACGCCAGGTTGAGTTGATACCAAAAAAGTTCTATTTTGGTTTCATCTGACCACATGACATTCTCGCAATCCTCTGGTGTATCATCCATGTATCCATTTTGGTATAAACTCAACTCGTCGTGTTTGGAGGGAGAATAATACTGAGTTGCAATCCCAAAAACACCACACCTACTGTGAAGCATGGGGGTGGAAACATCATGCTTTGGGGCTGTTTTTCTGCTAAGGGGACAGGACGATTGATCCGTGTTAAGGAAAGAATGAATGGGGCCATGTATCGTGAGATTTTGAGCCAAAACCTCCTTCCATCAGTGAGAGCTTTGAATGGTTGACCAAATACTTATTTTCCACCATAATTTACAAATAAATTCTTTAAAATTCCTACAATGTGAATTCCTGGATTTTTTTCTTCACATTCCGTCTCTCACAGTTGAAGTGTACCTATGATGAAAATTACAGACCTCTGTCATCATTTTAAGTGGGAGAACTTGCACAATCGGTGGCTGACTAAATACTTTTTTGCCCCACTGTATAAACTATCAGACTGCGTGGTCGGTAGTAGTGGGTTTCAGTAGGCCTTAAAATCACCATCCTTTTAGCAGAGATGAATGATTGATTGCAAGATATAAAAGTGCGGAATTGAGGTTCAGAGCTAACATGCTTGACTGTAAAATTTCTATGGAATGTTGTGAAACAAATAGGTCAACATTTCTATAACGGTACTGCAGTTGCTAACAACTCAGCATTGAGAAACCTCACTCTATTTATAATTTGTAATTCTCAGCTTCCTTCAAGTCACCATCCAAAAAGAAAGAGATTAAAGGGGATCATTATCACAATTTCAAAAGGGTTAAAACCAATAAAAATCAGTTCCCAGTGGCTTATTTTATTTTTTGAAGTTTTTTTCAAAATTTTACCCGTTCCGGAAATCCCTAAAAAAAGCTTTAAAATGCCTTATTTTTGCTATCTGCGAAGACACTCTCCATTTTCCTGTGACGTCACATAGCGATGCCAATACAAACAACGTGGCGGTTGCCACAGCAAGATATAGCTACATTAGCTCGGATTCAGACTCGGATTTCAGCGGCTTAAGCGATTCAACAGATTACGCATGTATTGAAACGGATGGTTGGAGTATGGAGGCAGATAGCGAAAACGAAATTGAAGAAGAAACTGAAGCTATTGAGCGAATAGCTATTGACGCTATTCGACCATGTTTGCCTTAGCATCGCTGGTAAAATGCGCAGACCAAACGATCGGAAGTTTTGCATCTTTTGACACTGGATCAACTTAAATCCCTCGATTGGTAAGTGTTTGTTGTCATTAAATGTGGCTGGAGGGAAACGCTGGATGCAAATACAGCTACAAATGTACATACAGCTAGCCTTAATAGCATGTTAGCATCGATTACCTGGCAGTCATGCCGCGACCAAATATGTCTGATTAGCACATAAGTCAACATTATCAACAAAACTCACCTTTGCGTTTTCTTTGACTTTATCGTTGGAAATGCATCTGCAGGATATCCATACATCTCTGTCCCATGTCTGCCTTAGCATCGCCGGTACATAGCATGTTAGCATCGATTAGCATGCCGTGCTAATCGATTGCACATTCCACGTAAATCAACTTGAATCCGTCCCTGATCGTGTTATTACACCCTCCGACAACACACCGACGAGGCATGATGTTTCCAAGATACGGAAAACAGTCGAAAAAAATGGAAAATAACCGAGCTGATTTGACTTGTGTGTGTAATTTGTTTGACAAAATGGCCGATTGACTACCTAGGTTACGTCATGTTCTGACGTCATCTCTCCGAGAGTGATAAATACAAAGGCGTTTATTTCACCAAAATTCACCCATTTAGAGTTCGGAAATCGGTTAAAAAAATATATGTGTTTTTTTTCTGCAACATCCAGGTATATATTGACGCTTACATAGGTCTGGTGATAATGTTCCCCTTTAACAAAAACGATTGAGAGATATCCGATAAGTGACACAACAAAAGTGCAGAACGGCGACTCAGAGATAACATGCTTGATAGTTGAATGTGTAATGCAGTAGAATAAGTGCACTCTATTTACTGTTGATCGTACTAACATGTGAGTGGATGCCTCTCCAAAGACGGTATCTTCTCTTACCTTGGAAACCTCGCTCCATTTGTCGTTTGGGGATGATTTTGGGGATTTTTGTTGTGATTGAAGGTTCCTATTTTCCCAGTGCGGGGCCCTAGAATGACATTACCATGTCGTCGTGCTAGTTTTCTATTCGTTAAGCAGGTAAAAGAGTGGAAGATCAATCAATCAATCAATGTTTACTTATATAGCCCTAAATCACTAGTGTCTCAAAGGGCTGCACAAACCACCACGACATCCTCGGTAGGCCCACATAAGGGCAAGGAAAACTCACACCCTGTGGGACATCGGTGACAATAATGACCCAGTGGGACGTCGGTGACAATGATGACTATGAGAACCTTAGAGAGGAGGAAAGCAATGGATGTCGAGCGGGTCTAACAAGATACTGTGAAAGTTCAATCCACAATGGATCCAACACAGTCGCGAGAGTCCAGTCCAAAGGATCCAACACAGCAGCGAGAGTCCCGTTCACAGCGGAGCCAGCAGGAAACCATCCCAAGCGGAGGCGGATCAGCAGCGCAGAGATGTCCCCAGCCGATACACAGGCAAGCAGTACATGGCCACCGGATCGGACCGGACCCCCTCCACAAGGGAGAGTGGGACATAGAAGAAAAAGAAAAGAAACGGCAGATCAACCGGTCTAAAAAGGGAGTCTATTTAAAGGCTAGAGTATACAAATTAGTTTTAAGGTGAGACTTAAATGCTTCTACTGAGGTGGCATCTCGAACTGTTACCGGGAGGGCATTCCAGAGTACTGGAGCCCGAACGGAAAACGCTCTATAGCCCGCAGACTTTTTTTGGGCTTTGGGAATCACTAACAAGCCGGAGTCCTTTGAACGCAGATTTCTTGCCGGGACATATGGTACAATACAATCGGCAAGATAGGATGGAGCTAGACCGTGTAGTATTTTATACGTAAGTAGTAAAACCTTAAAGTCACATCTTAAGTGCACAGGAAGCCAGTGCAGGTGAGCCAGTACAGGCGTAATGTGATCAAACTTTCTTGTTCTTGTCAAAGGTCTAGCAGCCGCATTTTGTACCAACTGTAATCTTTTAATGCTAGACATGGGGAGACCCGAAAATAATACGTTACAGTAGTCGAGGCGAGACGTAACAAACGCATGGATAATGATCTCAGCGTCTTTAGTGGATATTAGCTTCCTTTATGTCACCACCCTTTGAGCAGAGGGAATAATGAAAACGATTGATTGCTTCCCAATCGTTTTGTCAAGCCTTGACGGTCCAGCAATGGATGGCTTACTCCTGTTGACCTTTTGAGGACCACAAGTGAATACAATATTCCACCTTCAGCAGCTAAGCCACTTCATGATATGAAGGATTGAGCGCCATGTCAGGTGCGACGCCAGCGTGTCACTCGTCGGGACGCAGAACATCAGCCAGAGTAAAAGACGTGCGTTTAATGCGAGCCCGATACTAAGCCGAGGCTGATGGAAGTGCGGCTTGGTGATTAATTCTCATCTCCGCAGCGGGTTGTCCATTATTATACCCATCCATCGCCGTGCATATAAATAATAATTTGCTTTGATTGTAGCTGATCTCCGGCAGTAATGAGCATAACTGTGAGATATGTAATTGGAGACGCGGCGCTACACATACATTACTGGCACAGCAGGGATTATTGTTACATTACATACACACGTACATTCAACTAAATGATCCATCTTTAATTGCACAACGGTTGCCCAGCAGCACCGGCCGCCATAGTAACAAGGAAGCGAGAGATAGGAGAGGTTTGTTGTGCAGACTCAATAACTCCACAGTTGCGTCTTGGTAAATTTACAACACTAAAACAATACAAAAAGAATGCTATTGTAAGTTGATAATACAACCCCCATTTCCATATGAGTTGGGAAATTGTGTTAGATGTAAATATAAACGGAATACAATGATTTGCAAATCATTTTCAACCCATATTCAGTTGAATATGCTACAAAGACAACATATTTGATGTTCAAACTGATAAACATTCTTTTTTTTTTTAAATGATCATTAACTTTAGAATTTGATGTCAGCAACACGTGGCACACAAGTTGGGAAAAGTGGCAATAAATACTGATAAAGTTGAGAAATACTCATCAAACACTTATATCGAACATCCCACAGGTGTGCAGGCTAATTGGCAACAGGTGGGTGCCATGATTGGGTATAAAAGCAGCTTCCATGAAATGCTAAGTAATTCACAAACAAGGATGGGGCGAGGGTCACCAATTTGTAAGCAAATTGTCCAACAGTTTTAGATCAACATTTCTCAACGAGCTATTGCAAGGAATTTAGTGATTTTACCATCTAAGGTCCGTAGAATCATCAACAAGTTCAGAGAATCTGGAGAAATCACTGCACGTAAGCGATGATATTACATACCTTTGACCCCTCAGGCGGTACTGCATCAAAATCCGACATCAGTGTGTAAAGGATATCACCGCATGGGCTCAGGAACACTTCATAAAACCACTGTCAGTGACTACAGTTGGTCGCTACATCTGTAAGTGCAAGTTAAAACTCTACTATGCAAAGCCAAACCCATTTATCAACAAAATCCTGAAACGCCGCCGGCTTGGCTGGGCCCGAGCTCACCTAAATTGGACTGATGCAAAGTCGAAAGGTGTTCTGTGGTCTGACGAGTCCACATTTCAAATTATATTTGGAAACAGAGGACTTGGTGTCCTCCAGAACAAAGAGGTAAATAACCATTCAGATTGTTATAGGTGAAAAGTTCAAAAGCCAGCATCTGTGCTGGTATGGGGGTGTATTAGTGCCCAAGGCATGGGTAACTTACACATTTGTGAAGGCACCATAAATGCTGAAAGGTCCATACAGGTTTTGGAGCAACATATGTTGTCATCCAAGCAACGTTATCATGGACGCCCCTGCTTATTTCAGCAAGACAAGTGTTTCAACAGCGTGGCTTCATAAAAAAAGAGTGCGGGTACTTTCCTGGCCCGCCTGCAGTCCAGATCTGTCTCCCATCGAAAATATGTGGCACATTATGAAGCGTAAAATACGACAACGAAGACCCTGGACTGTTGAACGACTGAAGCTTTATATAAAACAAGAATGGGAAATAATTCCACTTTCAAAGCGTCAACAATTAGTTTCCTCAGTTCCCAAACGTTTTATTGATTGTTGTTAAAAGAAAAGGTGATGTAACACAGTGGTGAACATGCCCTTTCCCAACTACTTTGGCATGTGTTGCAGCCATGAAATTCTAAGTTAATTAATATTTGCAAAAAGAAATTAAGTTTATGAGTTTGAACATCAAATATCTTGTCTTTTTAGTGCACTCAACTGAATATGGGTTGAAAATGATTTGTAAATCACTGTATTCCGTTTATATTTACATCTGACACAATTTCCCAACTCACGTGGAAACAGGGTTTGTAGAAGAAAAGACCAACGGTGTGCTCATTGGAGGACATTTAGATGCTAACTGGCTGTCCAGCTTTGCACAAGTGAACACCCTGCAGGACATTTTACATGCAAACACATACAGTATATCCATTTTCCATCCATTTTCTACCGCTTATTCCCTTTTCGGGGTCGCGGGGGGCGCTGGCGCCTATCTCAGCTAAAATTGGCCGGAAGGCGGCGTACACCCTGGACAAGTCGCCACCCCATTGCAGGGCCAACACAAATAGACAGACAACATTCACACAATCAACCTATCCCCAGGTGCATGTCTTTGGAAGTGGGAGGAAGCCGGAGTACCCGGAGGGAACCCACGCATTCACGGGGAGAACATGCAAACTCCACACAGAAAGATCCCGAGCTTGGGATTGAACCCAGGACTGCAGCACCTTCATATTGTGAGGCAGACGCACTAACCCCTCTGCCACCGTGAAGCCCACATACAGTATAATCGCATATGTATTTTTTGATAATATTGGAGTTATATCTTATATCGAATTGCACACCACGAAATAATAAGTGAGGGATTTATAGGCGCCACGCACCGCCGTCTGTTGTGATGGCGTCGAGGGCACAGTGGTGACAAGGGGCTCACTGGCCCGTTCAGCTCGTTTGTTTTCTGTATTTTTGATAAGAAGTGTAGACTGAACAATATCAGGGCTCATGTGACCTTGAGTGGCCCCATCCTCGACCCGACCAAGTGTTAAATGGTAAAGATATGACACCATTGTTCTGTCTAGCTGCTCTCCGCGTAACTAAACAATGGCCTTCACATGAAACTCTCGTGTGTAAAGCGCATCAGGTTGTTTTTCTTCTTTATGTAATGCAAATAGGCCTCGGCACAGCAGGGATGCTGGGAGCCCAAAACACACCAGTTGCTTGCTCTTCTGGCGCTCCCATTGTTTCTGGTGTGTAATAACATGCAGCATTCTACTCCACTTTGACAAGAAGTCACACACACACACACACACACACACACACACACAAGTCTATAACGGTGCAGTGTAGTTCCTGCTGTCAGGTGTCATCCGTGACAGCATGTGTGAATCCCTCCTTTTTTTTTTCCAACCTTGAAATTTGGGTTGCAGAGCAAGCGAGCGAGTGAGCAAGCATTGATCTTGTGTGCTTTTAAGGAAGAGATACGGTTGGCGAGTTGCAGGCTGTGCTTTGGAGATAGCACGATAGAGACGTTCTGGCACTAGCATGTCTGATCTCGTTACTTGCAGTTGTGCCATACCTACCACGGATGACTTCCTTGTTATACCTTGCATTCTTTTTTTACGTTACTTTTTACAGGAGACAAAAACGAAATCCAAGTGCTTTGGTATTACGTAAAACATGTTGTTAACACCACCGACCAGTAGAGTGCATTGTCTTGGACAATGGCGGGCCGTGCGTTTCCCACCTAGGCCTTCAGTGATGTCCGACTTCAATGGATACCTCTCAAAATACCATAATCTATGTACCCACATGACCATTGTAGGAGAAATGCTATACTGAAACACCTTACCGTACTACTGGGCATTGAATCACCACTAACAGTGTATATAACGGGTTATTTTCTGGCTCATTTAAAAATCAATAAACCCGCATCAGCACTTAAAACATATCTTATGTGGTACTGTCGAAATAAAAAATGCAAAAAACATATTAAATGTGAAAATATAAAGGAATGAAATATCTGAACTCACAATTGGTAGAACCCATTCGTGCTTCCGGGGTTGGCTGACATCGTCTCACAAGATGAAGTTTCTCTTTAAATGTCCTTCTTGAAAATGACCTGGCAAATATATGTGTTGTCTTGTCTAATCATAAAAGATGCAGACGAGGCGTCTTGGCTGAATTCTTAAAGTTTACTCCACAAGGTGCTCATCAAAAACATCCCGCTTCCGGAATGTCTAAACACGGCTACTGTGCATGCTTTGCACTACTGTGGCATGCTAGGTAATGGAGTTCTTGTGTTACCGAGCTCATAACATCACTATATATATCTGCCTCAGGCCATCTAGAAGGCATAACTGACAACAACTCGTGATCTGATTGGGTACCGTGAATATACTTGCCAACCCTCCCAGATTTTCTGGGAGATTCCCGGAATTCAGCGCCTCTCCCAAAACTCTCCCGAAATTCATGCCCCTCCCCCCTTCAGTTCAAACATGCACAGTTCGAATCTTGAAAAGGAGGATTGCAGGCAGATCTGACGGCATTTAAAGTCCTTTTTAAAAACGACTGCTAATCCTCCTCCTTTTCGGCCGGACGACCGCGGATAATTAAATTAGGAACACTCCGAAGGCGGAAGTTCATTAAGAGGGGCAGACTCACCGGCTCTCAGCCATGTTTCCGTCACACAGAGGAAGTCAAGTCCGCGGGAAGTGAAGAAATCCTTCAGGATAAACGTTTTGTTTGTCAAAGATCTCGCGTTCACAAGACCGAACCTGGCGGGGGCCAGCACGTCCAAGGGCGCAGCTAATCCAGGTGGGGCCTGACACACAGCCCGCAGGTGGCGGGGGAGAGGAGCCATGAGGCGGGAAAGGAAGGCAGGAATCTGGCCAGGTGAAAAAGCTGACTGGGACGTCGAAAAACCAATGTCGAAGTTGATCATATCAGTGGGAGAGGGGCAAAGATCCAACAGTGTTTGGCGGTCATACACAAGCAGTGAGCTGACAGAGACGAAAATAGATGCAAACAACACAAAAACGAACAGAGCTGACAGCGAGAGACGGCAGGGCAAAGCACATACTGGCGCCATCTCCTGGAAACTCAGAAGTGACGTTACTCAAATAGTGAAAGGTAAGTGTTGTTGTTTTTTTAGAAAACAGCAAGCATAGTACAGTTAGTAGAACAACTGTGTTTTTATTACTGTGTATTTGATAGGTGCCGTCTGAAATTCAACTATTTCTTTTATTTATATATATAATAAAATAGATATATATAGCTAGAATTCACTGAAAGTTAAGTATTTCATACATATATAACTATATATATACTCTAGCCTTCAAATAGACTCTTGGGATGGTTTCCTGCTGGCTCCGCTGTGAACGGGACTCTCGCTGCTGTGTTGGATCCGCTTTGGACTGGACTCTCGCGACTGTGTTGGATCCATTATGGATTGAACTTTCACAGTATCATGTTAGACCCGCTCGACATCCATTGCTTTCCTCCTCTCCAAGGTTCTCATAGTCATTATTGTCACCGACGTCCCACTGGGTCATTATTGTCACCGATGTCCCACTGGGTGTGAGTTTTCCTTGCCCTTATGTGGGCCTACCGAGGATGTCGTGGTGGTTTGTGCAGCCCTTTGAGACACTAGTGATTTAGGGCTATATAAGTAAACATTGATTGATTGATTGATATATATATATATATATATATATATATATATATATATATATATATATATATATATATATATATATATATATATATATATATATGTATATACGTATATTTATATGTATATATAAATGATAAATGGGTTGTACTTGTATAGCGCTTTTCTACCTTCAAGGTACTCAAAGCGCTTTGACACTACTTCCACATTTACCCATTCACACACACATTCACACACTGATGGAGGGAGCTGCCATGCAAGGCGCCAACCAGCACCCATCAGGAGCAAGGGTGAAGTGTCTTGCTCAGGACACAACGGACGTGACGAGGTTGGTTCTAGGTGGGATTTGAACCAGTGACCCTCGGGTTGCGCACGGCCACTCTCCCACTGCGCCACGCCGTCCCATGAAATATGAAATATGAAATATATATATGAAATACTCGAGTTGGTGAATTGGCTGTAAATATACACCCCTCTCCTCTTAACTACACCCCCAAACCACGCCTCCGTCCCACCCCCGACCACACTCCCCAACCCCCAACCCTCACCTCCCGAAATCGGAGGTCCCAAGGTTGGCAAGTATGATCGTGACTGTCTGTCAACTGTATGTGCCCGTTCACAGTGCACAGACGCCAGCCTTCTTAATTCTGAAGGCTTCGAGCAGATTTGGTACAGCATGGGAACACAAGCCAGCTGAATTCTGATTGGATAAAAACTCTATAACCGAAAAATAACAGCGCTGGAAGGAGCATAATATGAAAATGAAGAGAACACTTTTAGATATTTAGGGAAAGTAAATAAAAAATGTTTTTATCTTTAATTATGATAATGATTTCTGGTTATGTTAGGCCAGCAGAGAAGGCTTTGCTGGCCCTGAGGGCACACCACTGGTGTGGGAATATACCTTTTTGTGAAGAAAGTTGGGCTTTTACAAGTGTGAGGATTTTTTGGAAGTTTAAAGCTCCAATGTTTCAGTATTTTTTGAACAATTTTCAATAGGTCCAAAGTGGGTTGACCAAAATGTAATTATTCTATGCCATGTAAATGCTAATGAGCTGTGTTTGACCATGCTTGTCCCCAAGAAGCGCCATTGTACATTTTATCCACTCTGTAACTTTGCATGTGTCGAATGTAGTTGATACCATTTTTCACATCCAACAACATAACATAAACGAGTGGGACAGGAGAACACAAACGTTAGCAACACTTGCACAGCTATGTGAGCTACATTCTGAATTTGGGAGATGGGGTATAGGGGTGTGGTGTTAGCAGGGGGTGTGTATTGTAGCGTCCCGGAAGAGTTAGTGCTGCAAGGGGGGTCTGGGTATTTTTTCTGTTGTGTTTGTTGTGTTACGGTGCTTGTGTGGTCATTCTTGTTTGGTGTGGCTTCACAGTGTGGTGCATTTTTGTAACAGCGTTAATGTTGTTTATACGGCCACCCACAGTTTGACCTGTAGGGCTGTTGATCAAGTATGCCTTGCATTCACTTATGTGTGTGTAAAAGCCGCATTTATAATGTGACTGGGCCGGCACGCTGTGTGTATGGAGGGAAAACAGATGTGATGACAGTTTGTAGAGGACGCTAAAGGCAGAGCCTTTATGGCACACCCCCAATATTGTTGTCCGGGTGGAAATCGGGAGAAATTCGGGACAACGGTTGTCCCGGGAGATTTTCGGGAGGGGCACTGAAAATCGGAAGTCTCCCGGGAAAATCAGGAGGGTTGGCAAGTATGGCTGATCATACTCTCGCATTTTAACTGCCAGCTGAAGTAAAAACATGATCGCAACTGAAAGGTAGATGGAAAATTGTCATTTTATGATGTCTAGCAAAGCCTGAACTTCAAAAGTGGAGCAAACACGTGATGGAGATAATGGATTTTTGCCACGTTTGGACCTTCAACTCTTGGTTTTGGTGCTTCTCCACAGCTTTCAAGGATGCCTGTGGAGGCGTGTGGTCAGTACTCCACCTGCAGCGAATGCCTGGGATCGGGAGACCCTCACTGCGGCTGGTGTGTCCTGCACAACACGTAAGTAACGAGACGTTGCTCTGACGCTCCCATTAAAGCCAATTTGTACGCTAAGCTGTTCACTTTCCAGCCTATCCTCCAATCCACTTGAAGCGCATCCGTCCATCCCTCGCCGTCTTTCCATCCGTGGCAAGCGCACAAATTTGCACTCCCCGCCAGCTGTCAAACTCTAAGATGGGAGTCGAGATGGTGTCTGGCGCGCAAGAGGAGGGGGGGGAGCGCTTGATTTCCCACTCGGCTGTAAATTGAAAATGGCTTTCTCGTGTCAGTGCGAGCCCTCTTGGGTATGGCATGTGCGCCGGGCGGAATGTAGTAGCCCCGCATTTAGCACCTTCATCCCTGCTGACGCCGAGCTGAGAGGACGCAGAGAGGGCAGGGATGCGGCTGAAGGGAGCATATTGACCGAAAAACTGGAAAGGTGCGAGGCAAAAGGGAGGATGGGGTCAGGAGAGAGAGGCGTGTGAATGGACCGCCGGACTGTGTTCTTACTCTATTTTGGCAGGCAATAACAAACAACATTTAGATAATTACAATATTTTCATAACACACCACAATAAAGCTTTGTAAAGTTTACACAAACGTGTCTATTTTTAAAGGCCTACAGAAATGAGATTTTCTTATTTAGACGGGGATTGCAGCTCCATTCTATGTGTCATACTTGATCATTTCGCGATATCGCCATATTTTTGCTGAAAGGATTTAGTAGAGAACATCGACTTGCCTTTACCGGAAGTCGCAGACGATGATGTCACAAGAGTGAGGGCTCCTCACGTCCTCACATTGTTTTTAATAGGAGCCTCCAGCAGCAAGAGCTATTCGGACCGAGAAAACGACAATTTCCCCATTAATTTGAGTGAGGATGAAAGATTCTTGGATGATGATATTGACAGCAAAGGACTAGGAAAAAAAAAAGGCGATTGCATTGGGACGGATTCAGATGTTTTTAGAGACGTTTACTAGGATAATTCTGGGAAATCCCTTATCTTTCTATTGTGTTTCTAGTGTTTTAGTGAGATTAAATAGTACCTGATAGTCGGAGGGGTGTGTCCACGGGTGTCTTGACGCCAGTCTCTGAGGGAAGTCGACGGCAGCTGCATGGACGGCGCAAGCTCAGATTATCTCCGGTAAGAGGCGACTTTTTACCACAATTTTCTCACCGAAACCTGCCGGTTGACAAGTGGTCGGGAACCATGTTCGCTTGACCACTCTGATCCATAGAAAAGCTTCACCTTCGGGAATTTTAAACAAGGAAACACCATGTTTGTGTGGCTAAAAGCTAAAGCTACCCACCTCCATCTTTCTACTTTGACTTCTCCGTTATTAATTGAACAAATTGCAAAAGATTCAGCAACACAGATATCCAGAATACTGTGTAATTGCGCGATGAAAAGAGACAACTTTTAGCCACAAATGGTGCTGCGCTAATATCAATCAATGTTTATTTATATAGCCCCAAATCACAAATGTCTCAAAGGACTGCAAAAATCATTACGACTACAACATCCTCGGAAGAACCCACAAAAGGGCAAGGAAAACTCACACCCAGTGGGCAGGGAGGATTCACATCCAGTGGGACGCCAGTGACAATGCTGATTATGAGAAACCTTGGAGAGGACCTCAGATGTGGGCAACCCCCCCCCCCGTCTAGGGGACCGAAAGCAATGGATGTCGAGCGGGTCTAACATGATACTGTGAAAGTTCAATCCATAGTGGCTCCAACACAGCCGCAAGAGTTCAGTTCAAGCGGATCCAAGACAGCAGCGAGAGTCCCGTCCACAGGAAACCATCTCAAGCGGAGGCGGATCAGCAGCGTAGAGACGTCCCCAACCGATACAGGCGAGCGGTCCATCCTGGGTCCCGACGAGCGGTCCATCCTGGGTCTCGACTCTGGACAGCCAGTACTTCATCCATGGTCATCGGACCGGACCCCCTCCACAAGGGAGGGGGGGACATAGGAGAAAGAAAAGAAGTGGCAGATCAACTGGTCTAAAAAGGAGGTCTATTTAAAGGCTAGAGTATACAGATGAGTTTTAAGGTGAGACTTAAATGCTTCTACTGAGGTAGCATCTCGAACTGTTACCGGAAGGGCATTCCAGAGTACTGGAGCCCGAACGGAAAACGCTCTATAGCCCGCAGACTTTTTTTGGGCTCTAGGAACCACTAATAAGCCGGAGTCTTTTGAAGGCAGATTTCTTGCCGGGACATACGGTACAATACAATCGGCAAGATAGACTGGAGGTAGACCGTGTAGTATTTTATACGTAAGTAGTAAAACCTTAAAGTCACATCTTAAGTGCACAGGAAGCCAGTGCAGGTGAGCCAGTACAGGCGTAATGTGATCAAACTTTCTTGTTCTTGTCAAAAGTCTAGCAGCCGCATTTTGTACCAACTGTAAACTTTTAATGCTAGACATGGGGAGACCCGAAAATAATACGTTACAGTAATCGAGACGAGACGTAACAAACGCATGGATAATGATCTCGGCGTCTTTAGTGGACAATATGTCCCCTGCAACCCGGGACGTCACGCGCACGCGTCACCAGAGGAACATTTAAAATTGTAATTTAGTAAACGAAAAAGGCCGTACTGGCATGTGTTGCAATGTTAATATTTCATCATTGATATATAAACTATCAGACTGCGTGGTCGGTAGTAGTGGGTTTCAGTAGGCCTTTAAGGGATTCACGCTATATATTTTTTTCAAACCTCCTGCCTCCCAAGACCAATACTACATGTATTATTTTTTAAAGTG